>NC_091243.1:1234504-1422336 GCF_040958095.1 Procambarus clarkii | reverse complement strand
TGCAGCAAATCAACAGCAAAGTGATGAACAACAGGGATGCACAGATTCCAACAATGCAGAGGATCACCATGAGCAATCAGTGCAGTCTGATTTGCAGCGACACGACTTGCGAGGTGGAGAATATTGACGTCGATTCCGAAGTGTTGCCTATTCTACTAGAACAGGCAACACCAACCGAAACCGTCGTGTGGCCATTACGAATACTGCAGTGGAACATACAAGGTCTTGGAAATAAAAACCACTCCCTTCAGGAAGCTGCAATCAGCACGAAAGAAGATATACTCGTTTTGGAAACGAATTTTAAACTCTTTTTCCCAGCCACAAAGTCTTTCATATTAGCTGGATATCTGAACCAGATATCCAGATATTATACCGTATGAAGAGGGAAGATAAAGGGGGTTAATGACCCTAGTCAGACACGCCATACCCAGTAAGAAAATAGACCCAGTTTCATATGAGGATGTAGTAGAGGTACTAGCAGTAACAGTGAATATGGCTAATATTGAGCTCCTCATATACATCGTCTACAAGCCCCCTAGACATAAACTAGAAGCAGAGGCAGTGCTTGCCTTGGCCACGCATGGAAATGTAATTATTGATATGGATTTTAATACTCATCATCAAGAGTTAGGCACGACTGGGCCAGCCAATGCAGATGGGCGTCATTTAGCTGCAGATTTGCAAGAGGTACCTGAAATTACACTTCTTAACACTAGGGGGAACCCACTCAAATTCATGGGGGTTCCCTTGAACTTACATTAATCTCAATAGCACTCAAGCATCAGGCGAAGTGAAAGGTAGACCTGGTGATCACCGGTGACCACTATACTACTGTCACAACACTAAACATAGAACGACCTCCTACACCAACCTCTACAACCCAGGTGGAATTTAAAAAAGACCGACTGGAATATTTACCAAGTGGAACTTGAAAAAAGGTATGCAACATACACGCCACCTGAGGATTTGAACATACACGAGACCAATCTCCAGGAAGCCATTTCAGCTGCTGTAATCAAAGCTATTCCAATCATTATCCCAGGAAACACAAAACGAAAAACTATTGGTTCTATAGTAATGCAGTTAATGACCAAAACCACAGAGATAACATCTTCAAAAAACATCTAAAGAGAAACCCCACACCAGAAGGAAGAACTCTGCTAAGAGCGGTGATATCTGAAGCAAGACGGGTTTCTAGAGAGGTAAAGGAGGCAAGATGGTTTGAGTGCTGTCAAACTCTAAATGAAGATAATAGTCTTGGCAGGATATGGGATCAGATTAAAACCATATCAGGTCGACCATCCCTACCACTTGCGTGTATTCAATCGCTGCAAAACGTTGAGAGACTTGCTCTTCAATTTGCAGAAAGAGCAGCTTCCTATCAGCTTCCTGCAATGGTCAGAAGGCAGCAAGACCAATTAAAACAAGAGAGATTAACAGCCATTTATGAGAGCATAGCTACAAATGACGAATGTGACTGTCCCTTCACCAAACAAGAACTAATCAGAGCCAAAAAAGGTGGTAAGGACACTGCACCAGGTGATGATAACATTACATTCTCAATGATCGCACACGCAGGTCCTGCTGGAGAATAAGGGACATTGGACGTTATATTAATGAGACTTTAAAATTATGGCTCTTGAAAGAAACAAGAACCAGACTAATCCTCATCTAAGTAATATTGCACAACTGCTTATAGAAGCAAACTTGGCATCTGACGGCTTCACATACTTAACAGATGGATCAGCAGACAAGCAGGGACAAGAAACCGGAACTGCAATTAAGGCAGGAAACTGTAAATAGTTGGAAACTCTCAAACCGGTGTTCAACTCTACAAACAAAGATGCTAGCCATTCAAAAGGCTTTGGAACATGCTCTTGCTGAACACCGACAACATGTTATCATACATACAGACTCGAGAACTGCCACTAAAACCTTGCAACAAGGACACATACGTGACAACATCCATCTGATCACAAATATCATATCATTAATGCAAACACTCAAGCGTCAAGGCCGTCAGGTACTTATCAACTGGGTGCCAAGTCATGTGGGAATAATAGGAAATGACATTGCAGACGAAGCTGCAAAACTTGCAACTAAGAGAAGAAATGTAGGCATTTACATACTACAGAGTTTATCACAGATTAAGAAAGTAATTAGAAATAGACCAATGCAAAAGATGTACAGTGACCACAACACAACAGTAGCAACATCAGGATCTGCGGGTTGGTTCAAGAATTCAGCAAACTGCGAACCACTTATTTTGATGAAAGGGAGCAGTAGAACAACAGAAGTACACTTACATCGCATCAGGCTTGGATGCCCATGTGCATGGAAAATAGGCTTACAGGTTCCAGAGGATGAGAGGAAATGTCAGCACTGTGGAGAAATGCCCGACATACCAATGTAGCATTATCTAACACAGTGAAGTTACAACCCCAATAAAGTTTCAACTTAGATTCGACAAAGAAGAAGAAGTTGTTTAACACATGAGACAAAATCTTTCTGAAGCAATCATATGAGTCATAAATACTCATACTCCGCCTAAGTAAAACAGAAACAAGTAACAACTTAGTGGGCCAGCCAGAGGCGTAATTTCCCTACAAACAAACAAAAATAGACAGGGTTATAGAGTTAAGGCAATGTTAAAAAGGGCAAGGCAGGGTTACATGAGTAAAGGCAAAGTTACACAGAGCAAGGCAGGGTTACAGAGAGCAAGCCAGGGTTACACAGGGCAAGGCAGCGTTACATAGGGCAAAAGAGCATTACACAGCGCAAGGCACAATTACATAAGGGAAGGCAGGTTACATTCGGGATGTCAGGGTTACTCAGGGTCACGCAGAGCTACATAAGAGAAGGTAGGTGTGACGATATGGACGTCCCCTGTTGAGGGACGTGTGACAATGACAACGCCATCTGTTGAGCGCTCCCCCCCCCCCCTCGACCCAAACATTCTGATACTCGGTGGAAGATTGTGCTTGGATTTGATCCCAGTGTAGCTTGTCTTGCTAATCACATTTTTATCCGCAGAGAAACGTGATGTAGAGAGTATCTTGATCAACAGGAATCAGTTCAGCCAGGGCAGTCCTGAACTCTAGACGTGTTCCAGCGGGAACAAGTGGCCCAGTCGGTGTAGACTGTGAGTTGTCTGAAGATATTTTGTGAAGTATTGTTGATTGGAGAGAGGTACCTGGGGATGGCCAGAGTAAGTTACGAGACGGAAGTACTGGCCGTCTGTTTAGGATTGTTGTAAGCCTATGTGGAGTTCTGCCAGCGTGTTGCTGGAGACTTCTGCCAGTGTGCTGCTGGAGACTTCTGCCAGCGTGTTGCTGGAGACTTCTGCCAGTGTGCTGCTGGAGACTTCTGCCAGCGTGTTGCTGGAGACCCCTGCCAGCGTGTTGCTGGAGACTTCTGCCAGTGTGCTGCTGGAGACTTCTGCTAGCGTGTTGCTAGAGACTTCTGCCAGAGTGTTCCTGGAGACTTCTGCCAGCATGTTGCTGGAGACTTTTGCTAGCGTGTTGCTGGAGACTTTTGCTAGCGTGTTGCTGGAGACTTCTGCTAGTGTGTTGCTGGAGACTTTTGCTAGCGTGTTGCTGGAGACTTCTGCTAGTGTGTTGCTGGAGACTTTTGCTAGCGTGTTGCTGGAGACTTCTGCTAGCGTGTTGCTGGAGACTTCTGCCGGAATGTTGCTGGAGACTTCTGCTAGCGTGTTGCTGGAGACTTCTGCCGGAATGTTGCTGGAGACTTCTGCTAGCGTGTTGCTGGAGACTTCTGCCGGAATGTTGCTGGAGACTTCTGCTAGCGTGTTGCTGGAGACTTCTGCCAGTGTGCTGCTGGAGACTTCTGCCAGCGTGTTGCTGGAGACTTCTGCTAGCGTGTTGCTGGAGACTTCTGCCAGTGTGCTGCTGGAGACTTCTGCTAGCGTGTTGCTGGAGACTTCTGCTAGTGTGTTGCTGGAGACTTCTGCTAGCGTGTTGCTGGAGACTTCTGCCAGCGTGTTGCTGGAGACTTCTGCTAGCGTGTTGCTGGAGACTTCTGCTAGCGTGTTGCTGGAGACTTCTGCTAGCGTGTTGGTGGAGACTTCTGCAAGTGTGTTGCTGGAGACTTCTGCCAGTGTGTTGGTGGAGACTTCTGCCAGCGTGTTGGTGGAGACTTCTGCCAGCGTGTTGCTGGAGACTTCTGCCAGTGTGTTGATGGAGACTTCTGCCAGCGTGTTGGTGGAGACTTCTGCCAGTGTGTTGCTGGAGACTTCTGCTAGCGTGTTGGTGGAGACTTCTGCCAGTGTGTTGCTGGAGACTTCTGCCAGCGTGTTGCTGGAGACTTCTGCCAGTGTGTTGCTGGAGACTTCTGCCAGCGTGTTGGTGGAGACTTCTGCTAGTGTGTTGCTGGAGACTTCTGCTAGCGTGTTGCTGGAGACTTCTGCTAGCGTGTTGCTGGAGACTTCTGCAAGTGTGTTGCTGGAGACTTCTGCTAGCGTGTTGGTGGAGACTTCTGCCAGCGTGTTGCTGGAGACTTCTGCAAGTGTGTTGCTGGAGACTTCTGCTAGCGTGTTGCTGGAGACTTCTGCTAGCGTGTTGCTGGAGACTTCTGCCAGCGTGTTGGTGGAGACTTCTGCAAGTGTGTTGCTGGAGACTTCTGCTAGCGTGTTGCTGGAGACTTCTGCTAGCGTGTTGCTGGAGACTTCTGCCAGCGTGTTGGTGGAGACTTCTGCTAGCGTGTTGCTGGAGACTTCTGCCAGCGTGTTGGTGGAGACTTCTGCAAGTGTGTTGCTGGAGACTTCTGCTAGCGTGTTGCTGGAGACTTCTGCCAGCGTGTTGGTGGAGACTTCTGCAAGTGTGTTGCTGGAGACTTCTGCAAGCGTGTTGGTGGAGACTTCTGCAAGTGTGTTGCTGGAGACTTCTGCTAGCGTGTTGCTGGAGACTTCTGCTAGCGTGTTGCTGGAGACTTCTGCAAGTGTGTTGCTGGAGACTTCTGCCAGCGTGTTGGTGGAGACTTCTGCAAGTGTGTTGCTGGAGACTTCTGCTAGCGTGTTGCTGGAGACTTCTGCTAGCGTGTTGCTGGAGACTTCTGCCAGCGTGTTGGTGGAGACTTCTGCAAGTGTGTTGCTGGAGACTTCTGCTAGCGTGTTGCTGGAGACTTCTGCCAGTGTGCTGCTGGAGACTTCTGCTAGCGTGTTGCTGGAGACTTCTGCCAGCGTGTTGGTGGAGACTTCTGCCAGCGTGTTGGTGGAGACTTCTGCCAGCGTGTTGGTGGAGAGTAGAAGTAGTGTTTTAGACACTGTGACGATACTGTGTAAAACGGGTCCATGTTATACTGAATAGGGTCAACTAAAACCTGAACACAATTCACAGGATTGAACAGGGCAAGGAAGGGTTGCACAGGGCAAAGCCAGGTTACATAAGGGAAGGCAGGGTTACACAGAGCAAGGCAGGGTTACTCAGAGAAAGGCAAAGTTATTTAGAGCAAGGCAGGGTTACACAGGGCAAGGCAGGGTTACACAGAGCAAGGCAGGGTTAAACAGGGCAAGGCAGGGTTACACAGGGCAAGGCAGGGTTGCACAGAGCAACGCAGGGTTTCACAGAGCAAGGCAGGGTTACACAGAACAAAGCAAAGGTACACAGAGCAAGGCAGGGTTACACAGGGCAAGGCAAGGTACACAGGGCAAAGCAGGGTTGCACAAAACAAGGCAGGGTTACATAGAGCAATTCAGGGTTAAACAGAGCAAGGCAGGGTTACACAGAGCAAGGCAGGGGGTTACACAGGGCAAGGCAGGGTTGCATAGGGTAAGGCAAAGTTACCCAGGGCAGGGCAGGGCAGGGCTATACAGAGCAAGGCAGGGGTTACACAGGGCAAGGCAGGGTTGCATAGGGCAAGGCAGGGGTTACACAGGGCAAGGCAGGGTTACAAAAAGCAAGGCAGGGTTACATAGAGCAAGGCAGGGGTTACACAGGGCAAGGCAGGGTTGCATAGGGCAAGGCAGGGATACAAAAAGCAAGGCAGTGTTACACAGAGCAAAGCAGGGTTACACAGTGCAAGGCAAGGGTTTACTGGGTACGGCAGGGTTACACAGGGCAAGGCAGGGTTACACAGGGCAAGGCAGGGTTACACAGGGCAAAGCAGGGTTACATAGGGCAAGGAAGGGGTTTCACATGGCAAAGCAGGGTTACACAGCGCAAGGCAGGGTTACTCAGGGCAAGGCTGGGTTACACAGGGCAAGGCAGGGTTACACAGAGCAAGGCAGTGTTACACAGAGCAAGGCAGGGGTTACACAGAACAAGGAAGGGTTGCACAGAGCAAGGCAGGAATGCACAGAGCAAGGCAGGGCTACACAGAGCAAGTCAGGGGTTACACAGAGCAAGGCAGGGTTACACATAGTAAGGCAGGGTTACACAGGGTAAAGCAGGGTTACGCAGAGCAAAGCAGGGTAACAAAGAGCAAGGCAGGGGTTACACTGAGCAAGGCAGGGTTATACAAGGCAAGGCTGGGTAACACAGAGCAAGGCAGGGTTACATAGAGCAAGGCAGGGTTACTCAGGGCAAGGCTGGGTTAAACAGGGCAAGGCAGGGTTACACAGAGCAAGGCAGGGTTACACAGGGCAATGCAGGCTTACACAGAACAAGGAAGGGGTTTCACATGGCAAAGCAGGGTTACACAGCGCAAGGCAGGGTTACTCAGGGCAAGGCTGGGTTACACATGGCAAGGCAGGGTTACACAGAGCAAGGCAGGGGTTACACAGAGCAAGGCTGGGTTACACAGAGCAAGGCAGGGTTGCACAGAGCAAGGCAGTGCTACACAGAGCAAGTCAGGGGTTACACAGAGCAAGGCAGGGTTACACAGAGTAAGGCAGGGTTACACAGGGTAAAGCAGGGTTACACAGGGCAATGCAGGGTTACACAGTGCAAGGCAGTGTTACACAGGGCAAGGCAGGGTTACTTAGGGCAAGGCTGGGTTACACAGGGCAAGGCAGGGGTTACGCAGAGCAAGGCAGTGTTACCCAGGGCAAGGCAGGGTTACACAGAGCAAGGCAGGGTTAAACAGAGTAAGGCAGGGTTACACAGGGCAAAGCAGGGTTACACAGAGCAAGGCAGGGTTACACAGAGCAAGGCAGTGTTACACAGAGCAAGGCAGTGTTACACAGACCATGGTAGGGTTACACAGGGCATTGCAGGGTTACACAGAGCAAGGCAGGGTTACATAGGGCAATGCAGGGTTACATAGGGCAAGGCAAGGTTTCACAAGGCAAGGCACGGTTACACAGAGCATGGCAGGGTTACACATTGCAAAGCAAGGTTACACAGGGCAGGGCAGGGCAGAGTTATACAGAGCAAGGCAGGGGTTACAAAGAGCAAGGCAGGGTTACATAGAGCAAGGCTGGGTTACACAGGGCAAGGCTGGGTTACACAGGGCAAGGCTGGGTTACACAGGGCAAGGCAGGGTTACACAGAGCAAGGCAGGGCTATACAGAGCAAGGCAGAGGTTACACAGAGCAAGGCAGGGTTAAACAGAGCAAGGCAAAGGTTACACAGAGCAAGGCAGGGTTAAACAGAGCAAGGCAGGATTACACAGAGTAATGCAGGGTTACACAGGGTAAAGCAGGGTTACACAGGGCAGGGCAGGGCAGAGTTACACAGACCATGGCAGGGTTACACTGGGCATTGCAGGGTTACACAGAGCAAGGCAGGGTTACACAGAGCAAGGCAGGATTACACAGAGTAATGCAGGGTTACACAGGGTAAAGCAGGGGTTACACAAGGCAAGGAAGGTTACTTAGGGAAAGGCAGGGATACAAAGAGCAAGGCAGGGTTACACAGGGTAAGGCTGGGTTACACAGGGCAAGGCACGGTTACACAGCGCGAGGCAGGGTTATTCAGGGCAAGGCAGGGTTACACAGGGTAAGGCAGGGTTACACAAGGCAAGCCAGCATTGAACAAGGCTTGGCAGGGTTACACAGCTCAAGGCAGGGTTACACAGGACAAGGCAGGGTTACACAGGGCAAGGCAGGGTTACACAGAGCAAGGCCGGGTTACATAAAGCAAGTCAGTGTTACACAGGGCAAGGCAGTGTTACACAGAGAAAGGGAGGGTTACACAGATCAAGGCTGGGTTGCACAGTGCAAGGCAAGGTTACACAGAGCTAGGCAGGGTTACACAGGACAAGATAGGATTACACAGAGCAAGGCAGGGTTACACAGGGCAGGGGAGGGATGCACAGAGCAAGGCAGGGTTACACAGGGCAAGGCAAGGTTACACAGAGCAAGGCCGGGTTACATAAAGCAAGTCAGTGTTACACAGGGCAATGCAGGGTTACACAGAGCAAGGCAGGGTTAAACAGAGTAAGGCAGGGTTACACAGTGCAAGGCAGGGTTACAAAGAGCAAGGCAGGGTTACCCAGGGCAAGCCAGGGTTACACAGATCAAGGCAGGGTTACACAGGGCAAGGCAGGGTTACACAGATCAAGGCAGGGTTGCACAGTGCAAGGCAAGGTTACACAGAGCTAGGCAGGGTTACACAGGACAAGATAGGATTACACAGAGCAAGGCAGGGTCACACAGGGCAGGGGAGGGATGCACAGAGCAAGGCAGGGTTACACAGGGCAAGGCAAGGTTACACAGGGCAGGGCAGGGCAGGGTTATACAGAGCAAGGCAGGGGTTACACAGGGCAAGGCAGGGTTACATAAAGCAAGGCAGGGTTACATATAGCTAGGCTGGGTTACACAGGGCAAGTCAGTGTTACACTGGGCAAGGCAGGGTTACATAGGGCAAGGCAGGGTTACACAGGGCAAGGCAGGGTTACACAGGGCAAAGCAGGGTTACACAGGGTAAGGAACAGGATTCACATGGCAAAGCAGGGTTACACAGCGCAAGGCAGGGTTACTCAGGGAAAGACTGGGTTACACAGGGCAAGGCTGGGTTACACAGGGCAAGGCAGCGTTACACAGGGCAAGGCAGGGTTACACAGATCAAGGCAGGGTTATACAGAGCAAGGCAGGGTTACACAGAGCAAGTCAGGGTTAAACAGAGCAAGGCAGGGTTGCACAGAGCAAGGCAGGGCTATACAGAGCAAGGCATGGGTTACACAGAGCAAGGCAGGGTTAAACAGAGCAAGGCAGGGTTACACGGAGCAAGACAGTGTTAAACAGGGCAAGGAAGTGTTACACAGAGAGAGGGAGGGCTACACAGGGCAAAGGCAGCATTGCACAGGGCAAGGCAGGGTTACAAAGGCAAGGCAGGGTTACACTGGCAAGGCAGGGTTACACGGGGCAAGGCAGGGTTACACAGGGCAAGACAGGGTTACACTGGCAAGGCAGGGTTACACAGGGCAAGGCAGTGTTACACAGGGCAAGGCAGGGTTATATGGGGCAATGCAGGGTTCCACAGAACAAGGCAGGGTTAAACAGAGCTAGGCAGGGTTACACGGGGCAAGGCAGGGTTACACAGAGGAAGGCAGGGGTACACAAAGCAAGGCAGGGTTTCACAGAGCAAGGCAGGGTTACACAGAGCACGGCAGGGTTACACAGGGCAAGGCAGGATTACACAGGGAAAGGCTGGGTAACACAGGGCTATGCAGGGTTACCCAGAGCAAGGCAGGGTTACACAGAGCAAGACAGGGTTACACAGAGCAAGGCAGGGTTTTATAGAGCAAGGCGGGGTTACACAGGGCAAGGCATGGTTACACAGGGCATGTCAGAGTTACACAGAGCAAGGCAGGGGTTACACAGAGCAAGGCAGGGTTAAACAGGGCATGGCTGGGTTACATAGGGCAAGGCAGGGTTACACAGAGGAAGGCAAGGTTACTCAGGGCATGGCAGGGGTATACAGGGGAAGGCAGGGTTACAAAGAGCAAAGCAGGGTTACACAGAGCAAGGCAAGGTTACACAGAGCAAGGCAGGGTTACATAGGGTAAGGCAGGGTTACACAGGGTAAGGCAGGGTTACACTGGGCAAGGCAGGGTTACAAAGGCAAGACAGGGTTACACAGAGCAAAGCAGGGTTACACAGGGCAAGGCAGGGTTACACAGAGCAAGGCAGGGTTACACAGAGCAAGGCAGGGTTACACAGAGCAAGGCAGGGGTTCACTGGGCAAGGCAGGGTTACACAGGGCAAGGCAGGGTTACACAAGGCAAGGCAGGGCTACACAAGGCAAGGCAGGGCTACACAAAGCAAGGCAGGGTTATACAGAGCAAGGCAGGATTACAAAGAGCAAAGCAGGGTTACACAGAGCAAAGCAGGGTTACACAGAGCAAGGCAGGGTTACAAAGAGCAAGGCAGGGTTGCACATGGCAAGGCAGGGTTATACAGAGCAAGGCAGGGTTTCACAGAGCAAGGCAGGGAATACACAGAGCACGTCAGGGTTAAACAGAGCAAGGCAGGGATACAAAGAGCAAGGCAGGGTTGCACATGGCAAGGCAGTGTTACACAGTGGAAGGCAGGGTTACTCAGGGCTAGGCTTGGTTACACATGACAAGGCAGGGTTACACATGACAAGGCAGGGTTACACAGGGCAAGGCAGGGTTACACAGGGCAAGGCAGGGTTACACAGGGCAAGGCAGGGTTACACAGGGCAAGGCTGCATTACACAAGGCAAGTCAGGGTTACACGGGGCAAGGCAGTGTTACACAGAGTAAGTCAGGGTTACACAGGGCAAAGCAGGGTTACACAGAGTAAGTCAGGGTTACACAGGGCAAAGCAGGGTTACACAGAGGAAGGATGGGTTACACAGGGCAAGGCAGGGTTACACAGGGAAAGGCAAGGTTACAAAGGGCAAGGCAGGGTTACACAGGGCAAGGCAGGGTTACACAGGGCAAAGACAGCATTACACAGGGTAGGGCAGGATTACACAGAGCAAGGCAGGGTTACCCAGGGCAAGGCAGGGTTACACAGGGCAAGGCAGGGGTTACACAGACCAAGGCAGGGTTACACAGATCAAGGCAGGGTTAAACAGATCAAGGCAGGGTTAAACAGAGCAAGGCAGGGTTAAACAGAGCAAGGCAGGGTTACACAGAGCAAGGCAGGGTTAAACAGAGCAAGGCAGGGTTAAACAGAGCAAGGCAGGGTTAAACAGAGCAAGGCAGGGTTAAACAGAGCAAGGCAGGGTTTCACAGAGCAAGGCAGGGTTACACAGAGCAAGGCAGGGTTACACAGAGTAAGTCAGGGTTACACAGGGCAAAGCAGGGTTACACGGAGCAAGGCAGGGTTACACAGTGCAAGGCAGGGGTTCACGAGGCAAGGCAGGGTTACACATGACAAGGCAGGGTTACACAGGGCAATGCAGGGCTACACAGTGCAAGGTAAGGTTACACAGGGCAAGGCAGGGTTACACAGTGCAAGGCAAGGTTACACAGGGCAAGGCAGGGTTACACAGTGCAAGGCATGGTTACACAGAGCAAGGCAGGGTTACACAAGGCAAGGCAGGGTTACACAAGGCAAGGCAGGGTTACACAGAGCAAGGCAGGGTTACACAGTGCAAGGCAGGGTTACACAAGGCAAGGCAGGGTTACACAGTGCAAGGCATGGTTACACAGAGCAAGGCAGGGTTACAAAGGGCAAGGCAGGGTTTCACAGGACAAGACAGGGTTACACAGAGCAAGGCAGGGTTACACAGGGCAAGGCAGGGTTACACAGGGCATGGCAGGTTTACACAGGGCATGGCAGGGTTACAAAGGGAAGGCAGGGTTACACGGGGCAAGGCAGGGTTACACGGGGCAGAGCAGAGTTACACAGGGCTATACAGGGTTACCCAGAGCAAGGCAGGGTTACACAGAGCAAGGCAGGGTTACATAGGGCAATGCAGCGTTACATAGGGCAAGGCAGGTGTTACACAGGTTATCGCAGGGTTACACAGGGCAAGGCAGGGTTACACAGGGCAAAGGCAGCATTACACAGGGTAGGGCAGGGTTACACAGGGCAAGGCAGGGTTACACAGAGGAAGGCAGGGATACACAAAGCAAGGCAGGGTTTCACAGAGCAAGGCAGGGTTACACAGAGCAAGGCAGGGTTACACAGGGCAAGGCAGGGTTACACAGGGCAAGGCAGGGTTACACAGGGCAAGGCAGGGTTACACAGGGCTATACAGGGTTACCCAGAGCAAGGCAGGGTTACACAGAGCAAGACAGGGTTACACAGAGCAAGACAGGGTTATACAGGGCAAGGCAGGGTTACACAGGGCAAGAGAGGGTTACAAAGGGAAGGCAGGGTTACACAGAGCAAGGCAGGGTTTTATAGAGCAAGGCAGGGTTACACAGAGCAAGGCAGGGTTACACAGAGCATGTCAGAGGTTACACAGGGCAAGGCAGGGTTACACAGAGCAAGGCAGGGTTATACAGGGCAAGGCAGGGTTACACAGGGCAAGAGAGGGTTACAAAGGGAAGGCAGGGTTACACAGGGCATTTTTCCATTTTCTTGGTAACTTTCCCTCTCTATAACTCATGTTAAACAAATCAAGTAAGGGACTAGGTTTCATACCGGCTAAATAATTTAGAATGTCATACGTTACTCCATCTTTCCACGGAGCAGTTGAGCTGCCACTTTTTATGGCATTGAGTAGCTCATCGTGAGTTATCTCAGTGCATGTTACTTATCTTGTATTTAAAGCACATAAAGTTACTCCATATCTAATATTTTCCCATGACTCAATAGTGACTCTCGTGTCTGCAGGTAAGGACTCCATACCAGCAGCACTTGCCCACTTATCTACTGACTGATTAGCAACCTTCCCTGGATCTGAGTGAGCAATGAATTTTGTCTTACAACCCCTGATTTTATTTACTGCTCTCCATATGTCTTTATGGTTCTTAGTATTACCAATGAACTGAGCAAAGTCTTGCCAGTATCTGTCCCGCGCCTCCTTCCTCACCTGACTGCATTCCCTAGCCAATTCCAACATTGTAATTTTCTCTTCATCCCTCATTCCATTTTTTAACCATTCTTTATGTGCACTCCGTAGCATTCTCTCCCATCCCTTAACTGGCTGCTCATTGGAATATCTAAATTTCTTAGGTCCATGCGTCTTGCTTCCCCTGCCCCCGTTATTTTCCCTCTGTACAAATTTCTCTATGTTCTCGACCATGTCCTCGTAAAAACTATCAACGCAGAGCGGCGTGTATTGTTGATACCAATCTCCAATATTTTGAATAAAATAATTTTTCATATCTTTATTAATATTTAGTCTTTTGATTTGAAAGTGGACTTGTTTTTTCCCCAGTGGTCGTTCAACGTTCAAGGCAAAGTGGTCACTAAGTAGTTCCCGAACAATTGGAGCCTCCCCCATAATCCCCTGAGAGTTTAAAATGCAGGCATAGTCAAGCCGTCCTCCCCTGATATGAGTTGGTTCATTGTTTCCCAAGAGACAGGTATCTGGATGATCTTGTAGAAACTGTAACCACTTGACCCCATTAACATTAATACTACCCGCTGTCCCAAGGCTTGTGTGCCGAGCATTAAGGTCCCCAATGACCAGTGAAGGATTAGTATAAATGCAGTCAGGTAGATAGTGAGGGTCGAAGCAGTTCCTGGATACATACAAATTAACTACAATAAATTCCCCTTCCCTTAATGATAATTTAACACAGACACTCTCTATACCTTGCGTTTTTTATGGCGGTTCTACTAACTCTGCTGGTATGGAGTTCTTAACATAAATCGACGTCCCTCTGAAGTTGTTTCCGGCGAAGAGGTGAAACCCTTTATAGTCATTTAATTTCAATAAGCCTTCATTCCTATCCCCCGTCGTCTGGAGAGCTACAACATCAATATCATTTCCCATCACATAACAATGAACATCTGTAACCCTGTTTCTTAAACCATTAACATTCCATAACAACATTTTCAGTCTAGGGTGATCCATTATTAAACAATTCAGTTTCTAAGTCATCCCCAATAAGTTCACTAAATGATAGTCATACCGTGTATAACATCTCCCACCTCCTCCCAACTTCACCAGTAAAAGCAACATTGCGTTTCTTAAGAGATTTTTTCAGTCCTGTGACGTCCATTATTGGCCCAAATGATTCCTTCATTTTGTTTAATTATAGAGTTCTTCCTTTCACTACGACAACCATCATTTACATGCACTTCACTTTCCTTTATTTCTCCACTCATTGTTGCATTATTGTCCTCAACCACTATTTCCTGACTTTCCTTCACTGTTTTGTGACTTTCATTGACCTTCACCTGAACGTTTAATTTTGCCTCGATGCACTCGATTCTCTGTCCAAGATTTCGGAGGAACTCACCAACTTTTCTTAGTTCAGCCCACACCTCCTTGACTATACCATTATGGCCCTCTTTCTGAGACCCAGTAAGCACTTCACTCACCGTTACATTGTGTCACGCGCCGCTCACCTTGGCCTTGTGTTACATGAGGTTACATTTAAACAGCGGGGGGTCGTGTTACTGATCCTATAACCCCATGCTGTGGGACTTCACTCCCTCCACTAGAGTGTCACATACCACCCCAGGCAGCTCTCCAAGTCATGCCTCATGACCGGTCACCACTTGACCTTGGACGTAAGGGGAAGAGGAGAAGGCCCAGCCCCACACTACTAAACTCAATCCTGCAGTATGTGACTCCCTCACCGGGCCTGCCCACCTATGCGACCAGAGAATTTGCCGGACTTCCGGCCGTAGCCTCGCTTCCACCTCTGACAGCAGCGCTCCTCTGGTGGCAGCCGGCAGCTCACATCAGCTGATGAGTTAAAGGGATCACTGGACAGCTTCATCCACGTCGCTCCTCACTCCTCCACGGGCCGGCCACACGCTGTCTTCACCAATCAGTAGAATAATATATACGTGCTGTCCCACAGCCTAATCTACTCCTATGACTTTTATGCACTCTAATAAATGCCTAAGCATAATAATAGGCCTATCTTGCCTAACAACCAAGGGAAATATGGGAGGGAAAATTGATCTACCTTAACATATCCTGTCCTCAGACACTTAGGCTCCAGTCGCCGTTCGCTGGGTACTCCGTTCCTCGCGTTGTTCCCAGCGTTCCAGAAACATCACCAGTCCATGAGCGTCGTGAAGATCCTCGTCATCTCCGTGCTCATTCCCTGAGTGAAGTTCCTGGGCTCGTCCAGTCATCACTGCACACGTCGTCCCCTCAAGCACTCCTTCACCGAGACCACACTCAAGGATTAGGATGCATCTTCTCCCTCCTGAGTTCCAAGTGGACGTGATCCAATCACCACAACTCTGAATGCTTTAGAGTTCCACTGACGGCGAGTCACTCACTCCTCCAGCTGTCGTAACTCTCTCGACTTCTCCAAGACTACTTGCACACGGTTCTCGGCGCACTGACACCGCTGGATTAGGCTTCCTCGCACTTCCCTGAAGTACTGCAGTCTTTGTTAGTCACTATACATTCGTCAGGCTGTGTATATCCACTTAAGGAGGCTCTTAGACCTCGGAACTCTGAGAGCTCAATCGGCGCACGTCCGCTCTCAACAAAGCGCCAAGTATCTCTGACCTCCTAGAGCGCCAGGCGGCAGCCCAGGTCTCTCGGTGACGTCACAGACCCAGGGGCGGGCTCTGATTGGTCAACGAAGTCATGTGACCTCAGCCAGCCAATCACCAACCGGCGGGGCGCCGTACACAAATGGTGGATTTGCAGGCCAGAGGGCGCCATTTTCTTGTACCCAGGGCTCGACTTTTCCACTTCCCTGCAACTTTACAAATGCAAATTCCTCCCCAAATAAGCAACCATTCTGGAAGCCTCATACCTCAAAAGATTCCCTGCACCTCAGAGAACCTGCAGGTAAGCTGATATGACTCTTACAGAAGGCATATTGGAGAAACTGGAGAGGGCACCGTCACAGTTGTCACTGCCGGAGTCCTGAGTGGTGGCGTGGCTGCTTGTTGCTTGAGCCTGACGAAGTAATGGTAACTTCTTTACCCATGCATTCGTCCGGTTCACTGGCGCTGTTTGAGACAGACTGTTCTGCTGTGCTCCCGGTGTCTGGGTAAGAGCTCTTGCTTGCTCTGTAACATTCACCAGCCGGGAAACATCCATACTCGGCCTCTTGCTACACACAGCCGAGCTGGCGTTGTGAACACCTCCACAGTTGCAGCATCTGGGAACTATTTTCTCACCCAGATTAAGTCTGTTTCTACACACATTAGAGAGGTGAGACTTCCACAGAAACGACATCGTGGATCATGTTGACAGCTCCAGGATTTATGCCCCCATCTGAAGCATTTCAGGCATATTATGGGCTCTTCTACATACTTTGCTACATGCCTGTAGCCCGCCCCGGTGATGAACACAATCTCGGAAACTTCACCTCTCACTAGAGCAACAACCTGATTCCTAGCTTCACCTTTAATAAGGTGGCGCTTGGCCCACACAAATCGTTGGTCGTCGAGGATGAATTCGGGGTCTAGAATCTGAGGTTATTTGTAGATAATTACCTTCGTCAGCTTCTGTTTCTCCTCAGGTATTTGAATAACAATTCCATCATATCCTCGCTGGGTAAGAAACAAAACTGCCTCCATAGAACCTACCGTTAAGTAAGGTCTGTTCACACCTTCCTTCAGCAGGGGCTCGAACTTGCGGTGCTCTCTTCCAAGTTTGACTGTCCACAGCAGCTTGTGGTGGTAGGCTAGTGTGCATGAGGCAGGGAAGAGAAGCCTCCATCTCCGCTGACCCTCGCCTTCCTCACATCGTTCTGTCCTTTCGTCGACACTGGTTTGATCAGTCTCAGAGTCGTTCCTCATTCTCTTGTCGTTTCCATTAGGTACACTGTCACTGTCAACACTACGCCCCACATCCTGTCTTCTCCGTTTCTTCTGTCCCTTGGTTAGAACTTCTTGAAAATCACTATCCTCTACTGGCTGGCTGCTTTCTGAGTCTATGTTCATGTGAATATTGCCGTGGGGAGTAGCCGTTCTTCTGTTGAGCGATTCTCCATCTCAGTACCCAGCATGGGGGGTAAATGTATAGAATGCGATATGTTGTAGAGGTGTTACCCTGGCAAGGATGCAGGAGAGACGACACCTCACATACCTAACGTGTGTTGGAACTTTGAGAAGACCACTGTGGGAGGGTGAAGCATCCTGGCGAGAGCCCCTCCCGGAACTGTGGGTCTCGGAGTCCAAGGTCACATTCCTCTCCTCCTATCCCTCAGGGTTAATGGTTTCTTCACCTTCACATCCCTCAGGATTACTCACTTTCTTCACCTTCATATCTTCAGAATTACATATTTTCCTCCCCTTTTCATTCCCCAGGTTTAAGTATTTCCTTCCTCTTCCCATCCCCCTTATGTACTCATATACTTCCCCTGGCCATCCCACAGGTTTACTCATTTACTTCCCTGTGCTATCACCCAGGTTTATACATTTACTTTCTATTGTCATCCCCCAGGTTTACTCATTTTCGTCACCTTGCTATTCCCCAGGTTCACTCATTTGTTATTATTTACTTCTAATTTAATCATATATTAATAGGTAAATCCACAGTGGTGAAAGCTTAAACCGGCCAGGAATACTCTTCCTAGCCCAGCCCTGTCCACCCCTGCCCAGCCCTGCCCACCCCTGCCCAGCCCTGCCCACCCCTGCCCAGCCCTGTCCAGCCCTGCCCAGCCCTGTCCAGCCCTGTCCACCCCTGCCCAGCCCTGTCCAGCCCTGTCCACCCCTGCCCAGCCCTGTCCAGCCCTGTCCACCCCTTCCCAGCCCTGTCCACCCCTGCCCAGCCCTGTCCAGCCCTGTCCACCCCTGCCCAGCCCTGTCCACCCCTGCCCAGCCCTGTCCAGCCCTGTCCACCCCTGCCCAGCCCTGTCCAGCCCTGTCCACCCCTGCCCAGCCCTGTCCAGCCCTGTCCACCCCTTCCCAGCCCTGTCCAGCCCTGTCCATTCCTGCCCAGCCCTGTCCAGCCCTGCCCAGCCCTGCCCAGCCCTGCCCAGCTCTGTCCAGCCCTGCCCAGCTCTGTCCAGCCCTGCCTAGTTATGATAGGGGCTTACCTAACAACTCATCTAAGGACAATCGACTTGAGAATGGTCCAGGACGGACCGAAACGTCGTCGTCCCTTCAATTTCTAGTGTGTGGTCTGGTCATCATCTAAGGACGATAAGAAGATAAGCCCACCTTTCGCTGTCTTTAGTTGTTTTTTAATTATTTCATGCTTTTTATGTTTAGATTTAGTTTTGTATATCAATAAATTTTCCATTTATTAATCATAAATAATCAAGTAGACAGTGAGATACTTACCACCCTGACATAACGCCACAAATGTCCGTGGCCCGCCTCGTATTTCTGATCATACATACTACTATTTTATAACTGACCAACAACTTTTCTATCTACAGAAAGGAAGACAGTGGGCTTATTCCCATTGTCTGATAATATATTGCTCATTATGCCCACTATGTCAGCCACCATTGATCTGGGAAATCATATTTTATCACTTGTTTTCTAGCGTCCCTGGAGCAGACGACCCTATACGTTATTACAGAGCGTCAGGGAACCCGTAGCAATCAATATCAGCCTTACTTCTTTGTTGCAACTCTCAGCCTTCCTACCTTTTGCGTCCCCACACAAACTAACTTCCTGCAACACCTGTGCCTCGACGGCTTACAACCACCATCTTCTTGATGGTCAGTTTCCCATCTTTGCTGAAACAGTTACTCACTTGTCAACCACCTTCCTGCTCTCTTGTTGAATAACTCCTGTTCTATATCTTTCTGCCTTGCATCCTTTACCGACTCCTTATTCACCACAAGGAGGTTCACTGCCTCCCGAACCTGTCGATTTCTGACAGAGACATATTTGTACATGTGAACGTGTAGGAAGAATGTCAGCAAAGATTATCAAGGGGGATAAAAATTACTAGGAGCATAAGTGAAGTATACAAATTAAAAAATCGGCAAAACATACAAATTAAAAAATCGGCAAAACATACAAATTAAAAAATCGGCAAAACATACAAATGAAAAAATCGGCAAAACATACAAATGAAAAAATCGACAAAACATACAAATGAAAAAATCGACAAAACATACAAATGAAAAAATCGACAAAACATACAAATGAAAAAATCGGCAAAACATACAAATGAAAAAATCGGCAAAACATACAAATGAAAAAATCTGCAAAACATACAAATGAAAAAATCGACAAAACATACAAATGAAAAAATCGACAAAACATACAAATGAAAAAATCGACAAAACATACAAATGAAAAAATCGGCAAAACATACAAATGAAAAAATCTGCAAAACATACAAATGAAAAAATCGACAAAACATACAAATGAAAAAATCGACAAAACAACGGAATAATAATAAGGTGATATATATATAAACAACAAAATGAATTAAGCAAGATTGTGGATAAACTTAAAATAGGCTTCTACAAGTGTTAGTTTGTGATGAGAGCTTGTGCAGTACATTTCTGCGTCCACACCTATAAAAGAACATGTATGTCTGCCGGTCTATCTGTGTCTCACTTAAGGACTGTAAGCTAGACAGAGCTAGTCTCACTAAACTTTGCAAGGAATCTCATGGTTGCTGGAGGTTTGTTGTACGCGTTTTTGGTGGGTAATTTAAAATTGTTCGATTTGAAATGTTTGGGGCTGAGTCCATACAGTTTTTAAATTTGTAACTGGCACAGACCCACCCTCTATAGCCTATACACTGCGAAGAGTGGAAAAATCTATGGATAAAAGGTCATTTTTATGGTGGAAAATAGCTGTAGATAAAAACAAATACTTTTGTCCATATACTTGTTTATCTAAGGTAGGTGGCCAGATGCTTGCAGCGAGTCACTAAATTTTACGGGGGATGACTAGTGGTTGCATGGACACGGCCATGTCCAGTGTCAAAATGGTGGGGAACATTGGGTTCTACAGCCGTGGGATCTGCAACAAACCCTACAAAATATTTTAGACAGTTGGTGTAAGAATTTCAACGGTTCGTAGAGAGATAGGGACGGCCTCATTTCCGCCTTCACAGACCTAATGAAGTCTGTGAGTGGAAGACATGTCTAAACACATGTTTGATGGCAGATTTACAACCACGTAGCTCCCACCACTTGAACGGTACAACGTTCCCGAGTGTTCCCGGGTTGTGCTGAGTAGTGGAAGTTATTCTATATCGCTGCAGTTTTCCTTTTTCGAGCTGCAGCGATATGGCATAAATGTTTTTAGTTACATTGACGACTGCAGTGATATGGCATAGGTGTTTTTAGGCATAGGTGCTTGGGGCTCTACTACCCAAAATCACTTAGGTCCTCCAATTACTCAACACAAAGCTGCTATTAGGACAATATCCAATTCTGGCCCCAGACATCACTCGGTACCCCTACTCAAATCTCTGAATATGTTAGACATTAAGTCACTGCACATTCTCTCATGTGTATTATACATATATAAAACGCTAAACTATAATGCCAATCCTGATCTCAAAAGCTTCATAGAAGGTTGTAACAGAACCCATGAGCACCACACCAGAAATAAATACAGTTTTGATATTCCTAGAGTACGACTTAATCAAACCAGAAATGCTCTACAAATCAAGGGGCCCAGAATGTGGAATGACCTTCCCAACCATGTTAAAGACTGTACCTCTCTCAACCAGTTTAAGTTAAAAACGAAGCTATACCTAATAAATTCCCTGTAACCTACCTTACCCCTCTGTTGTCAACCCATGTATTTTTTTTTTTTTTTTTCAAATCAACGCTGTTTGAATGTAATTTTCTGTAATAATTTGTAATTGTATTTGTGCTGCTTTTTCAACAATGTTCCCCCCTCTTTTACCTCTATTTTTATTTGTTCTCAACACATTTTATTCTTTTTACCCATTAGTTTTAAGCTTTTAGTCACTAATGTTTTTCCTGCCCGAAACGCTTTGCGTAATAGTGGCTTTAGGCATTGTATGTACTAGCTCTGTCTATTAAGCCAACAAACTTTGTAAAATCTCTTTATGTATGTACCTTACCTAAATAAAAATTATTATTATTATTATTATTATTTTTCGTTACCCCGGTGTTGTTCGGTCCCCCTGCCGGGCATAGTGCAGGAAGTGTTTTAGTTATTTTAATATCTTTTTTAACTGCTTCCTTCCATCATTTATAATTTTGTACAATGGTTCCCCTCTTCGTCCCTAGCATTTCGCTCAAGGGGATTAAACTGAAGGATTCCGTCATACTCAAATTTCATCACTTCAGTGCTCCTGCACAGACATCGCTAATGGTCAATGACGTCAGTCAATCTTCATATTTCCTGCGTAAGTCCGTTTTATTTTATGGTATATTCTCAATATTTTTGAATAGTGAGATGAAACTGTAGGCTCCCGTCATACTCAAATTTCGTTACCCCAGTGACCCTGCACAGACATTGCTAATTGTCAATGACGTCATTCAATCTTCATCATTCCTGCATGAGTACGTTTTCTGTCATAGTTTATTTATTCCCATTTTAAATATTTATGTCAAGGGGGGATTAAAAGCCAGACTTCTGTCGAATAGAAAGGAAAATGTCATCATCCCTAATCTTCCCATAATAAGGTAGGTTTCCTTAATGAAGGAAACTGTCCAAACTGTTTCCCAAGTTCGAAGATCATTTTCTAGCTAAGATTGCATATTGAGCATAAGAAATGAGTTCAACTCTGTTACCGAACCAGTATTTACTCCAGGTCTTTTTCCTAACTTTAAAACTTATCCATTTTATACCCATTGTTTCGTGTTCTGTCTCGTGTTGAAACTTTTAATAGCCTATTAAAATCCCCCTTTGTCATATCCATTCACCCACTCGAACACCTCTATCATCTCACTCCCTAATTATTCGCCTTTCTTGAGAAGGTAATTTAAGCTTTGTTAATCTTTCTTCAAGGATCGTTTATCGGGCATTAGAAATAAAATGAAAATCCACTATCTCCCATTCGTTTGAAACAAAGGGGAGCAACACAGAGCATGAACCAACATGTATTTTAGCATTAGCCCTGTTACTGAACCAGTATTTACCCAGGACTTTTCCCTAAATTTAAAACTTATTCAATTTATACCCATTGTTTCGTCTTCACTGTATCATATATACAATCAATATTCTCATTAAGTGTACATATATATGAACAACATTGAGTAGACGCTGCTTCACATGTTTAAAATTGTCCTTCTGCAGTTATCTTCATTCTGATTTTCTCATGACGTGATCATCCCCAGTGCTGTTTGATCCACCAATAGGCTACATCGCTTTAGCCAACGTCACACTAGCGGTTCCAAGAAAGGTACTCTCCTCTCATTAGTATATACTTTTAATCACTCTCAATAGCTTAACTTTACTCTGTAAGTGTCATCACAGGCTATGCTATAATGTCTTGTAACTACTCATATCTGGATCATTGTATCATTGCTCATATTTTTCTGTTATTCAATTCATCAGCCCTACCAAACCAACCTAAGCTAGCCTATAATAAGCATATACATTCTATAGCAATAAGACCCGTTGCTTTAGCAAAGCATGAGGTCAAAACAGCTGCCCCAGTATACGGATAAAATATGGCCACCCATTAACAGATTGGTGTCATGGCACCCACAGCAACCTGACTATTCAACTACGAGGGATGTCACAAATATGCACAATGAGGCCTTGGCATGATATTTATCTATGTAGTGTATTTAATGTTAGCATTCATAAATGGCTAGATTATCCATCCCCACATAACCTAGCTGCATCAGAGGTGTAATAATATGCATGTTACTCATCTACAACTGTAATCATTCATTACGCAGTGTTAAGTTCAAAACTAAAATAAATGCCCAAATGTCGTACCACGATTTGAGCAGAATCGTACGTCTGGCAGGACAGCAGGTCAGTTGTCCTAATACCTATGTTCATAGGTTAGTCAGCTGTCCTCACAGCCAACAAATAGCTGCCCAGATGTCTCGTTGCAATTCATCCATCTAGCAACTCAGCTGAATCCTAGACAGTATATTCATAGGTTAATTTTTCCTAAACCTCGAAAATCCCAATCTTGCTACACAAATCAGCTAACTTGTTTCTAAACCAACAGTCACAAATATACATACATATGTGGGAAAAACCTGCTGAGATTGATATGAGAGGAGGACTACCAGGAACATGTACTGAACTAAATTACAAATTACTGTCTGCAAATTAATTCAACTAATCTCTAGCTAGGGTTGTAAATCCTAGCTCCTCTTTTCATAATGACAGATTGTGGGCTGTAAGGGGCAGGTGGGGTGAATGAATTAGTTGATAGGTTGATTGAAGATCCACAGTCCACCCGCCAACAGGAATTTCACATCAGCTTGTATTTTATACAATGATAAGATTTAATAAATTCAGTTATATGACTGAACACTGGCTCTGTTTAAATCAGAGATTTAAACATGTACATAGTCTAGCCTAGCACCATAACTATTAACAGCCAATATATTCTTATACTATAAACAACAATTTAAATTGTAAAAGTATAATAAATGACTTTAAATGTAGTCTATGTACTGTTACTAAGTGAAAGAAATTATATTCAATTAAATGAACTTATATGATAACTTAAAAAATAACTAAGCAAGCAATTGTTAACTTAATTCATATATTCAAGTATATATGCAATGTATTTATATTCAATTTATATGATTAGGTACAGTCAGCCTGACTGAATCTTTTCCCACACCATGGACACTTATGAAGTCTTGTTTATTTATTGTGACTGAATCTTTTCTTACACAATAGACACTCATGAGGTCTAGTGCTTGGATAAGATTCTACTGCTACACTACAATATTAATAAACTTCCTGACATATGAGGCGTTGCTTCCCTTTATACCCGACAGACAGACTTATAGGATATTAAAGTCATACAAGCATACAATTGGCCAATTAATACTCAATAACCTTTAATATACTTCTCTGAAAGCTGGGTGTCTGTCTGACAGTGTAGGATAACTCTCTTGTCGCGAGTTTAGGCACGATATTTTATATAACAGCTTTGCTGTAGATGTACTAGTAGTGTTGCTACGTGATTTTTCTTTAACTGCGTTGCAGAAGGATGATAGTAGTGAAGGTGGAGACAAGAGTCACTGTGTGCTCCACTCTACACTTATAGATATAAATGTTCTAGGGATTTTCCTTGTAGATATATTGTCCAGGTACTCCCCCAGTTCTAGAGAGTGTTCACTGGTGATAAAAATAATTAGATAAGATGTCCTGAGCTAGTAATATTCGCTAAGGATCTGTCACTGTTCACTCAGTTGTAAACAAACACAAAGTGCCGTGGGGTGTGGTGGGCGCTTCTTGTTCTCGAGATGTTCCTCCCTCTCCCTTGAGAGGTAGCTTTCAATGAATATTGATTATTTTTACTGTCTAGACTTATGATTGAGATAAGATGTGATTATAATATAATTAGATATAGGATTTAAAGATTATAAGTAGTACTTGATAGTACCACTGATTCTTATTAAGGATTCGATTTATAATCCCTACCAGAAGCGATTAATGTTCCAATAGTTTTTTAATTAACAAATCCTTCTAGAAGCTTCTGGATCCTTGAGAGATCATGCACAAATTCCCGTAGGCACCTATAGGGCCCTATGGCATACGTGATCCAAGTGGCATTGTAATCTAGGATCAAGATGTATAATGAATCTATAATGATTCGGATATGATTTTGATATGATTTAGATATGATATAGAAATGATATAGAAATTATACATTTCTTAGATGATAATATTGATAGGTGGGTAAAAATTTCCCACATCTTCCAGAGGGAGAGAACTGGCACAGAGTCCAATACTAAGGACAATAGTAACCATATGTATTTATATACTCTTTTATATACTCTCCATTGGATTGATAATACAAGTGCAAATTTTGCTTGCACTTTCGTGCTGCTGTCCGTTGTGGACGATTGTGTCTGTTAGGAGTCGGTGGGTCTTGTGGAGTTAGAGTGTCTTGAGGTCTCTCCGGATCTAACTGCAGCTGGCTCACTGATTCCATGTGGATGAGTTTGTCCAATGTCTTCAGTGAAGTTGTTCCTTTAGACAGGATTTTGACTATTCTCAAAATCCCCTGGCTATCTGGATGGACTGAGACAACTTTACCTAATGGCGAGTCAGCCCTAGGGCCATCACTGTCTACCAAGACAATATCGCCAGGTTGGAGATTAGATATATTATGTGGGACATTGGCCCCCGTAGTGTTGTTCTCGTAGAAATGTAAGATATTCTTTTGTCCAAACATCATTTCATTTTTGGATTATGCTGGACAGACACATATACCTCTGAACCAACTCGCTCTGACCCACATATGAGGGATCTCTGATCTCATCATCCAATACAGATGGTACTGGAGTCAGAAGTCTTCCATACATTAGGTGGGCAGGACTTAATGGCTCATGTTGAGTAGGATCATCAGACAAGTAAGTCAACGGCCGGTTATTCACCCTTGATTCTATTTCCGTGATTACTGTCTGGAATTCTTGAAGATTGATTTTCTGATGGTGTAGAGATTTTCTCAAGGATCTGTTGACAGTTCCTATTAACCGTTCATAAAATCCTCCATGCCATCCTCCTCCATGGGCTCTCGGAGGGATAAATTTCCATCTGCAATGACGCTGTTCCAGTGTGGAAGTAACTGCAGGATGGGAACAGATTTCTCGTAGACATGCTTCTCCAGCTACCAAGTTTGCTCCATTATCTAAAATCATCAGCTTAGGGCATGATCGGCGTGCTGCGAATCTGCAGGAAGCTTGAATAAATGATTGAGCAGTCATATCGGGTGTTACCTCTAGATGTACTGCTCTGGTGGTAGCACAGGTAAACAGACAGATGTATGGCTTGATAGGTTGCTTATCTGCAGTCCCTGTTAGATATATTGCTCCTGTATAATCTACTCCTGTCGTTTCAAAAGGGTGTAGATGGACCACTCGTTCCTTTGGTAGGGGTGGTGGCCCTGGATAGAAGCAAGTTCTTGCATCGTACCTTCGGCATATCATGCAATTCTTCAAGATTGATTTGACTGACTGCCTTCCCTGAGGAATCCAGTACTGCTGTCTGATTTGTGTGAGTGTCTAACACTCCTCCATGTTTGATGATTTGTTGATGTGTATGCAACACAATCAACCTTGTGATCCAATGATTTTTTGGTAAAAGCCATGGATGCACGGTATCTAGATTGATATCTGCGTGTTTAAGTCTCCCTCCACAACGCAGAATGTTGTGATTTTCTTGGTCTATCCACAGACCGAGATTGTGTTTTAACTTATGCGGAAGATTTTCATAGTTATTCCCATAAGTTTCTCTCTGGGCTTGTCTTACCCAATAGATAAGTGCATCTGGAAAAGTGTATTTTATACCTTTTTTCCTGAGATAATGAAACACGTTCTGTGTTACATTGATTAATTTGATGAGCGAGGAGTAATGAGTACAATCCAAGACTGATATTTGAGCTTGCTGCCTTGAGGTAGTTATGGTTTGTGTGGCTTTTGTTCAGGCCAATTACCATTCACTAACCATCGAGGCCCCTGAAACCAAATATCTGCCTTTGCAAACTGTTTAAATGCCATACCTCTTGATAAGAGATCAGCTGGATTATCCTTTGTTGGTACATGCAACAATTGAAAGCCTGCGGAAATTTTTTTAATTTCCGAGACTCGATTTTTTACATATGGAGTTGGATAGTTGTCGTTTCGTACCCATTGTAAGACCGCTTCATTGTCAGACCATATAATGACATCTTTGAAGTTCATGGTAGACAAGACTTCTTTGATATGCATTGCTAAGCGTGTGCCAGTTAGCAATGCTGTTAGTTCCATCTGAGGCAAAGTCCTCTTTTTTAATGGAGCGACTCTGGCCTTAGAGGTGATAAGATATGATTGATGGGAAGTCACTAAGTAACACAAGCTCCAAAAGCTTCGGCTGACGAGTCTGCGAATACATGTAGTGATACTTCATCATTTTCCTCGACTATGTGTCTTGGAATCTTTTCGACTAAAGTTTGTTCTTGAGCCACTTCCATCCAAGCTTTTTGTAACTGGAGTGGTAGTGGATCATCCCAACCAACTTTAGCCTTCCAAGCTTCTTGCACCAATAAACGCCACTTGATAGTCAAAGGATTTACTAGACCAAGTGGGTCGAATACTTTGCTAACTTGTGAAAGCAAATCCCTTTTTGTAGCAATGCAATAATTTACTGGTACAGACTTGATTGAAATTGTATCCGAGATTAGATCTCACCCCATACCTAACACCTTTTGTGATTCTGGTACGTGATATTCAGGGTAATCTCTTGCTATTTGATTATTCAATTTTGCATTATTAGAGGCCCAAGATTGTAGTGGCATGTTGGCACCTTGTAGCTGCTTGTTGGCCTCTTGATATAATTGTAACAGTTCAGTAGTACTGTTACTGTCCCTTGAAAATTATCTACATATAGATTCTGACTGATTTCAGCCTTATAGGGACTTGATGATGTCTTCAGATAAGTATCTAGAGTTGCTTGCAATAGAAATGGACTACTTGTCACGCCGAAAAGAACTGAGGAGAATCTGAAAGTCACTATAGGACTATTGATATCTTCTGGGTTCTCTACCCATAGAAACTTAGTGAAGTCTCTATCTTCTTCCTGCAAGCCAACTCTTAGAAAGGCCTTACTAATATCTGCTGAAAAAGCATATTTGTTAAGTCTCCGTGGTGTAGTGGTAAGACACTCGCCTGGCGTTCCGTGAGCGCTATGTCATGGGTTCGTATCCTGGCTGGGGAGGATTTACTAGGCGCAATTCCTTAACTGTAGCCTCTGTTTAACGCAACAGTAAAATGTGTACTTGGATGAAAAAACGATTCTTCGCGGCAGGGGATCGTATTCCAGGGACCTGCCCGAAACGCTACGTGTACTAGTGGCTGTACAAGAATGTAACAACTCTTGTATATATCCCCCCCCCCCCAAAAAAAAGTCTAAACTTCAACAGTATGTCATACAATTTCTGAGTTAGACTTGGACCTGTTTGCAAACAATCATTTAGACTGGTTCCTTGGGGTCCAGATTTAGAGCTACAATTAAAAACTATCTGTAAAGGAGTCATTTTTTATTCTCTCATTACAGCCATGTATGGTAAAAAAAATTAAAATTACCTGTTTGTTTATTGTCGTGTTTCACGACTTCGATGAATTTATTCTTTAATTGTTGAGCAATAATCTCATGATAGAATTTTTAATGCTCAGACCTTTTTCTTAGCTTTGCAAATTGAGATTTAAATTGACTATAAGCCATGTGATAGTTGGTAGGTAAGGTTTTATCGTTGATTTTCCAAGGTAGCCTTACCCAGTACTGTCCATCATGGTACTGTACAGTTTCTAAGTACTGATAGTATGCACAGACATCATAAGGACTTGGTTGTTCAGGAATTATTCCTATGGCATCAAGTTCCCACAATTGATGTACAGATTCCAATCCATCACCAATCATGTGGGGGATTTTAAGTGGTGATTGTTCTTTGCCTAGTGAAGCCACGATTACAGTTTCTGTATGATGTGATTTTTCAGGAGTTGAAGGTTCAAGATCTAGTATAGGTCCTGTCATCAATATGCCTCCTGCTCATTTGAGTATATTCATACCCATAGATTCCTCTGATCTATGAATCGATGATAGTAGTCAGCTCCAATCAGGATTCCGATATTTCCTATAGTCAGAATCGAGCAGAGGATCTGCTAATTGGATTCCTTTTTCTTTTAGGAATTTAATTGTGGCTGCCACTTCCATTTCCATAGGAATTTTATCAACTACTATGGCTTCGACTGTCCTTTGGGATGTACCTAGACAGACATTGAGTTGAACTACCAGAAAGGTTCTACGACCTGAATTGGTAAAAAACGCTGATATGGATGTAGATACTTGCTTTGAAGATTTAAGTTGTAAATCTTCTGCCATCTTTTTACTAATAAAAGTTTTCTGTGACCCTTGATCAAAAAAGCCTCTAGTTTGAATACAAATTCCTTGATTGCATAGTTCTAGCTGTGCAGTAGGCAATATGGCTGTTGTAACAATCTCTGTATCTAAGTCATTGATATTAATCATTACTGTACAGAATTGCATGGCTGTTGTGGTATTATCATCTTTTGGCTTTGCCTGAGATGCAGGTTGATTATTGGATGTCTGTGATCTGGACTGAGTGTTGATATCACCACAGAGTGCTGTGTGATGTACATTTTTATGACAATATTGGCAGTTCTGCAATTGAGTGTTACACTCACTTGTATCATGCTTCCGTAGACAACAGATGCACCTGTTCAGAGATTTCAGTCGATTGATTCGACTGGCACGGTCTTCATAAACTGTGCATTGATAAATGATATGTGCTTCTTGACAGAATAAACATTTTGGGGCACTTGCAGCTCCTTTTGTCTTATCTGTCTTAGGAGGATGATTTCCTAGAGTTCTGTTAATTGTGGGGGATATAGCATAAGAGCCAACATTACTCTGTTTCCACTTTGCAGAAGAGTAGTTTTGTTGCCTTGATTTTTGACTGCCAGTTTGGATATTTTTGTTTTTGTCCGTGGATTCACCTTTGGGGATTTTTTCTTGAGATCTAAGTTTTCCTCGGCTTCATAATCTTTGTACGTAAGCTCGAAGTCCGTCAAAGATTTGGCTTTGTGGTAAGATGTTGGTGTTATAATGAGTGCATAGGCTGTCTATGACCTCATTAGGAAGTTTCCTTTGAATGATTAACTTTGGAAGCCACTCTGCATTTCCTACAGGTACTTTTGTACTGAGGGCTTTGATGATTGATTCTATAGACAATCGAAATGATTGTAGTGACTCATAACTTTTATTTGGAGAGGGTAAATCCAATAATTTGTATGAGGACAGGCAATTGCAGTCTCCTTATCACTGTAGTTATCTTGTAACAACTGTAAGGCATGGTCGTAATCATCATCTGTTAATGACAAATTAGCAATGACCTGCCTTGCCTCTCCCCGTAACTGGCCTTGCAAATATTGAAACTTTGTTGCTTTTTGGAGAGAAGCTTTGGAGTTGATTATAGAATCAAAGGCTCTCCAGAAGGTATCCCAATTATCTTCATCCTTGCCTTCAAAATATGGTAAATGTACCTTTGGGAGCTCTGCTGCTATATGTGTGATAGTTGCATTGCCCTGCTGAGTGGATGAGCTCACATTGGATTGGGTTCCTGCTTGAGATATTTGTTTGATTAAAGGATCAAGTTGATCTTGGATTTGATCTTCATACATTGTCATTTCAGCAATGATTTCCTGAAGTTCTCTTTTGGTTAGATTTGCATTAGCCATTTCTGTTAGATAAATCTCTGCATGGTGTTTGATTTGTTCATACTTATCAACAGCTGCTTTTACTCTGGTATTCAGAATTATTAAATCAGGAGATGGTTGTTTAGCCAACTTTTGACATTTGTCAATCAGTTGAGTTAGGTGATTTTGTAGACCATTAAGAGTCCTCCTATTTCCTGTTTCAGCTGCTGGTGGAATACTGTCAGCCATTTTGACTTTTTCCGTTTTTCAGAGATTCCGAGACATTTTCTCTTTTTTGATAAATATGTTTAATGTTAATGTATTTTGATAAATGAGCCTTCCTGTCTACTTAGGTAATGATTCCAAAGATCGTCCTTCATTTCCTCCCTGGAGTCTGGTTGTAGTAGGTGCTCAATTATCAAAAGAACTGAAATAATTTGGTTTGTGGCCCGAATGCAGGAACTTTGTAAATCCTGTAATAATTTTTAAAAAATAGTAAAGGGCACTATTTTTGCAAAGTTATTACAAGATCTGTTACCCTAATAGTTATTTGATAAAATACAGTAGTATGCATTCTGGTTTTACCTGTAATAGGGTTTGATACAGTTGATTATGGTTAGATTGTAATGAAATGCTCTTACAATGTTAAAAACACTTTTAAAGAATATAATGTAATGAGCAGCTCTGAAAATCAGTTGATTAGAGATAATGCTAGATAATACATTTAAATATGTACATAATGTTACCACAAATGAGGTAGGTAATGGTATATATGATTAAGATGCAGTTGTGTCTGTGACACTGATATACTTAAGGACTGGTTTTTTAACAGAGAACAGTATTAGTATGCTATGAATGCTTACTAGTTTTTTTTTTTTTATTTTTACATGCAAGCATGCAAGATAAAGGCAATAAATACAATAAAATATCAGAGAAAACAAAAACAAAATACAGAAGCTACCGGCCAGAAGGACCGACAGCACAGGACAATAATTAGCAAAAATGGAGGAACAGCATACATCAAGACAAATTAAAAAACAAAAACAATAACAAACAAGCAAATATTGTAAGCAAATAAACAAAACAAACAAACACCGGCCAGAAGGACCGAAAACAAAACACAACAAAATTTAGAAAATGAAACATAACACAAGACAATGCACACACAAACAAATCATAAATATAAACAAAGGGAAAATTAAAAAAGAAAACACAACACAACATGGTAATACAAGGTAATACATGAAGAAAATACACACTCTGCAAAACACCGGCCAATCAGCGGACATACTTGCCTGGGAACAAAGCCCGGGGGAAACGCACATTGAACGCCTCCCAATGTAACCACCCCCAAGGGTCTCGTACACCCACCGGGGACACCTTGTCATCTGGAACCCTAGCTACAAACACTCGCAAGCAGGGGACCCAAATGGTATCACTCCTGACGCGAGTAACTGCCACAATCCCCCACATCAAAGGAACACCCCCACCATGAAATTCCCCCAGCTCGTCATTCAGCAGTAACTCAGCAATCGCCGACCAGTGACTCGGTGGCTTCACCGACGCCAGCAACACGTCCCCCAGGTCCCCAACACACACCCTCACAAGAGGGGGCTGGACATAGGACACCACCACCGGGACACCAGCGGCCACAGGCACACCACCAGACGACTGCAGGGAACCAGAGCAGCGTGCATCTTTCCATAATGTCACAACCAGGCCACGCCCAGCACCAGCAACCACACCATCCCTGGGAGCGGGAGCCACCACCTCCCACTGCGGAGAATCCCCAGGCGGAGAAGGAATGGAAGGCACCCCCGAGACCCGGGCACCAGCATCAGCAGGCACATGAACCTCTGCCACCACCAACCGTGGAGACAGCAACACATCCGGTTCCACACCGTCAACCCCCAAGGACCCACAGTCACCGAATTCCCCAACATCGGCCCAGGCAGACGACGAACGCCTGGAACGCTTGGGCTCTGGCCGAAGATCGTCAGAGCCGGAAGCACACCCAAAAACACGGGTCCCACCAGCTGGACGAACCGACGCAGAATGGCAGCAGCCTCCACCACAGGGGGAACTGGCCCACACACAGCAGGAGGCTCTGCAGCCACCCCAGCACCCAGCACATCCGGGACCCGAGGTGAGAACACAGGGCCAGGCAGAGCAGCCGAAGACGAGGGAGAAGGCGGCGGGCGCGTCACAATGATCAATAGGAAGGCCTTCAGGAGCAGCGGAGACAGTGACAAGAGCACGTAGACCATCCGATGGCACTGCAAGACCCGGAGGAGAGTCTGTAACAACCGGAGGAACGTCCGGCGACGTTGGGGGAGCCGCATCCGCTAACTGAACGCTCACCTCTTCATCCCTGGAGACCTCCTCCAGAGGGAGCGGTGGGAAATCTTCTTCCCGAAACAAGTTGACTGGAGCAACCGGATCTGCAGTGCATCCGGCAGCCTGATGCCCCAACATGCCACACCGGAAACAAGTACGGGGTTGCCGGGCATAATACACCCGCACGTAGTACCCTAAAGGCGGACAGAGGATGGAATGTCCGACCTCAGGCGCATCCCAAGGGTACGAATGTTCGTCTTCAACCCCGCATATTTTCCAGAAGACAGCTTGTGCATCCTCACACTGACGATGGAGCCAAATCTCTGGAAGAAACGCCGGAGAAGGGACTCAGGGAATTCCATGGGGGCCCCATGGACGCTCACATACGTCACGGCACCACTCCGATCAGATATGGCCACAGAACCACAGTGCCATCCAACAACTTCAAGGTACGGCCCTCGTACCACCTGAGAAATCCACGGTACGCCTCCTCACCCACAAACTTGATGATCACCCGGCGAGCAGTCACCAGCTCAACCCTGTATACCTCCTCGACCGGGACATGTAGCACATCACACATGACCTGCTCAATGAGAGGATACCCTGCACGGCAGGTAAACTCCAAACCCACGGAGTTTACCCTCTCAACAGCGTGAAGATGGCCGCTCATCGTAAAAGCGCCACGTCAACACCAGGCAGGGAGGGTAGAGACACCCACCCCCTGCTGGCGAAAACTGCAACCTCCCCAAACTGCCAGAGCGGTCAGACGACACGTCTGCACCCTACGGCAGCTCAGGTGGGACTCCACTTACTAGTCAATAGATATGGTGGCTTAAGCCACTGCAAACAAATTGTTTACTTAGATATATAGCTATGATAAATTATTGGCTGATAGCTAGGTTAGGCTAGAATATGTAAAAATTATTCCAATGCAAAATCAAGAAGTTTCTTATGTATTTGCTGGAATAATATTCGGTAAACGAAGGACCAAAAATATGGTCTGAAGTGTACTGATATAACCATCTGGTTCGAAGGACCATAAATGTGGGAAAAACCTGCCGAGATTGATATGAGAGGACGACTACCAGGGACTTGTACTGAACTAAACTAAAAATTACTGTCTGCAAATTGATTCAACTAAATCTGAAGCTAGGGTTGTAAATCCTAGCTCCTCTTTTCCTAATGACAGATTGTGGGCTGTAAGGGGCAGATGGGGTGAATGAATTAGTTGATAGGTTGATTGAAGATCCACAGTCCACCTGCCAACAGGTATCTCACATCAGCGTGTATTTTATAGAAGGATAAGATTTAATCAATTCAGTTATATGACTGAACACTGGCTTTGTTTAAATCAGAGATTTAAGCATGTACATAGTCTAGCCTAGCACCATAACTATTAACAGCCAATATATTCTTATACTATAAACAACAATTTAAATTGTAAAAGTATAATAAATGACTTTAAATGTAGTTTAAGAACTGTTACTAAGTACAAGAAATTATATTCAATTAAATGAACTTACATGATAAGTTAAAAAATAACTAATCAAGCAATTGTTAACTTAATTCATATATTAAAATATATATGCAATGTATTTATATTCAATTTATATGATTAGGTACAGTCAGCCTGACTGAATCTTTTTCCCACACCATGGACACTTATGAGGTCTTGTTTATTTATTGTGACTGTATCTTTTCTTACACAATGGACACTCGTCAGGTCTAGTGCTTGGATAAGATTCTACTGCTGCACTACAATATTAATAAACTTCCTGACATATGAGGCGTTGCCTCGCTTTATGACCGACAGACAGACTTATAGGATATTAAAGTCATATAAGCATACAATTGGCCAATTAATACTTAATAACCTTCAATATACTTCTCTGAAAGCCGGGTGCCTGTCTGACAGTGTAGGATAACTCTCTTGTCGCGAGTTTAGGCACGATATTTTATATAACAGCTTTGCTGTAGATGTACTAGTAGCGTTGCTACGTGATTTTTCTTTAACTTCGTTGCAGAAGAATGATAGTAGTGAAGGTGGAGACAAGAGTCACTGTGTGCTCCACTCTACACTTATAGATATAAATGTTCTAGGGATTTTCCTTGTAGATATATTGTCCAGGTACTCCCCCAGTTCTAGAGAGTGTTCACTGGTGATAAAAATAATTAGATAAGATGTCCTGAGCTAGTAATGTTCGCTAAGGATCCATCACTATTCACTCAGTTGTAAACAAACGCAAAGTGCCGTGGGGTGTGGTGGGCGCTTCTTGTTCCCGTGATGCTCCTCCCTCTCCCTTGAGAGGTAGCTTTCAATGAATATTGATTGATTATTTTTACTGTCTAGACTTATGATTGAGATAAGATGTGATTATAATATAATTAGATATAGGTTTTAAAGATTATAAGTAGTACTTGATAGTACCACTGATTCTTATTAAGGATTCAATTTATAATCCCTACCGGAAGCGATTAATGTTCCAATAGTTTTTTAATTAACAAATCCTTCTAGAAGCTTCTGGATCCTTGAGAGATCATGCACAAATTCCCGTAGGCACCTATAGGGCCCTATGGCATACGTGATCCAAGTGGCATTGTCATCTAGGATCAAGATGTATAATGAATCTATAATGATTCGGATATGATTTTGATATGATTTAGATATGATATAGAAAATATACATTTCTTAGATGATAATATTGATAGGAGGGTAAAAATTTCCCACAACATACATATATACTTACATACATACATGCATACATACATACATACATACATACATACATACATGCATACATGCATACATACATACATACATACATACATACTTACATACATACATACAAATGTACAGTCATGCATACATGCACATACTACACAACCCATACATGCATAGAGAATAACCTGTTCTTGCCACCATTGCACCATTAATCAAATGTAATTTATGCCATATGAAACCCTAAAATGTATTTTGAATAAGATTTCAGTAGTCCCACAACTCATTCACATCAAGTAATCTTAATTATTTGTTATGTTAATTCATATTAATGCATACCAATCAGCAAGGTATTCATATTATTCCAGCAAGTTAAAAAAATTATTAAATATCCATCTACATACTGTTCAAATGGATAAACCAGGGAGTATATGACCCATTGAAATAAATACATTAGTAACTAGCAATACCTCGGCCATGCGTTGCTGTGGCTCAGCAACGCATGTGCGTTACTGAGCCATAGCAACCTTCCCTGTCCTTCAGTCCTCCCCACCATTCCCCCCTCTCTCGTCTCCTCGGCCTCCCAACAATTCCCCACTCCACCGTCCCCTCATCCTACCCACCATTCCCGACTAAAGCATCACCTCTTCCTTCCCCACCATGCCCCACTTCCCTGTCCCTTTGTCCTCCCCATCATTCTCCATTCCTCCAATCCCCTCGTCCCCACAATCCCAAACTCCCCCTGTCCCCTCGTCCTTCCCCCCACCATTACCCCCTCCCTTGTCCCCCTCATTTTTCCCACCATCTCTCACTTCCATCCCTTCGTCATCCCCACCATTTCCCACTCCCTTGTCCGATGTCTTCCCAAATGGTCGTATGTTCCCATCAGAAAATTGGGAACATCAAGTGATCTGATGTTCCCATCACTGAAATATAAGAAAAACAGTTAAAAATTAAATGAAAATATGAAAAAATAAAAAAATAAACTATACTCACGAAATGAACGGTATGGTAAACAACACAGCTCAATTCCTATGCAGTTCACACAAAATAATTAAATGAAAAACAAAATCAAAATCTTTGAAAATCCCTAGGTTTAGGTTTGGATAAGGAAAATTGGGTTATGGTAATTGTATAGTTTTAGTGCGTCATATCTTTTTCTGAAAAATATGTTGTAAAATGGAGTTCAGATCCATGTGTATAAGGTTAGGTTAAGGATGGTTAAGTTGAACTGATGTAGAGACAATTTCCATTATTATCACATTTTCCATTAACCCACAGGTAATAGAGGTTAGGTTGGAGATGGTTGTATTGATGAAAAAAACATGGCTAAGAATATGATGCAATATTGAGCCAAGATCCATGTATCAGAGGTTAGGTCCAGGGCGGTTGGGTTGATGCATAAGAAATACTTACCTCCACCCCCCCCCCCCACCCCGAAAAATATATGATACATTTGAAGTTAGGTAAAGGAGGTTAGGTGCAGGGTGGCTGAGTTGATGTGAAAACACAAAACACTTACCCAACAATATTGAACATAAATCCAAGCTATTGGTAATTAGGTTCATATTCAAAAACATCACGTTCTTTGAATATGGACACAATGTGCAACAAACAACCTAGTAGGTTAGGCACAGTGTGGTTAGGTTCATTTAAAAAACTTCACTTTTCTATGATTATAGATTTAATATTCAACAAAGCTCTAAGACTCCTGCAGGTTAGGCACGGGCATTTAGGTTTACTTATGAAATTAACACTTTTCTTAGTATATGTCGTATCAGGGATTAGGTCCAAGGTGGATGAATTGTGGTAATATAAGTTCAATACGTAGTAACAACACACTTCTAATAATAATATATTAGCAAAATTAGCTGTAATCCATGGTGGAATGGATATTAGAAGTAGACATTATCAGCTCTAACAGTTAACTCGTGCTCTGGATGTGATATGTATAGGTACATTTAGTAGAATTTGGGGTTTTGGTTTGATATAATTAGGATAAATTTACTGGAATTGTTACAAATTGGGATAATTTGGATGAATTTAGCGAATGTCGTGTTAGGATAGGTTAGGTTAGGTCTGGTTTGGTAGAATTGATGATAGAAAATACATCTGGAAATTGGAAATAGTTGGACGACCAGAGCACTAGGTCGTTGAAATGGTCTTGGGAATGAGGGATGTTGTGCCAAGACTGCATGCTGGATATTGGAACTTTAGATGGAATAGGTAAAACTTGGATAAAATGGGCTTTGGCTGTGCTATGATACAAAACATTTTGGGTATATTTGGTAGAAATTGTCTTAAATTAGGTTGAATTTAGGTGGGAAGAGCTTAAATTTAGCCAACTTTAATCAAATCTAGCTTTGGATATGTTAGGTGAGGTTGTAGAGGGTATGATATATAATATCTTAGGGGTAATGAGCTAGCATGTTCATAAAATAGTGTAAATTTACCTATTTGGGTGTTCGAGCTATAGCTAACCTATGTAATGTATGGACAGAGTTGACATAGTCGTATATGCGAGGATATGAGATGCTCATATTTAGTTAGTTTAGCTTTTGCTTGGTGGAATTTTGGTAAAATTTGTGTAGCATAAGTATAATTTTTTTATGGATTAAGGGGGGCGTTAGATAGGGTTCATAAAAGTTGTTCTAGTGCAATGAAAATTTATTGACGTGTTACACGTGAAGAGGGCTGCAAGTGGTCCAAGTTTCAGCATCGCGACCTAAATAGAGAGGGAGAAAAAAAAAAAACTTTTTTTAACCATTTTTTTACATGTTTTAAAGTTGATATAACAAATACAAATATCAACTGAAATTATTTCTATGATACTCAGCTATCACAATACTATATAATAAAGGTTGTCTAGTGGCATTATTATCCCAAACCTATTTAGTGCAATAATACAAATTTTCAAAGTTCACCCAAAAAATTATGCAACAAAATAATGTTTATAAATATATATAAAATCAATAAATGATCTTAGGGGAAATAAAACTTGGGTTTTTAGAGGCACAGACTCTACATATAATGTGCAAGTTCCATGTAAATTGAATAATAAATAAAAAAAGTTATTCAACCATATAGTTGCAAATTAGTTACCTGTAAAAAATCAAAGTCAAAGTTCAGCCACCTTTGGCTGAGGTTGATGAACGAACAATTTCAATCAAAATTACCACCCTTGTAGATTGGCATTCCTTCAGTAAGGTGTGTAAGTTACATGAAGATCGCCTGATAAAAAAAAAAAAAAAATTATTAAAAAAAAAAATAAAAAAAAAAAATAAAAAATAAAAAAAAAGACAGCAGCTTTATATTTACAATTATTTATGATGTAGTATCAAGATATAAAAAATAATACATACTAACCTAATATAATTGGTCTGAAATATGCAACATCTTGCAACATCAAGAGGGAGAACGTCTTGAGTTGCAGGTCTAAGATCTTGAGTGGCAGGTGCCGCAGGTGGTGTGGCAGGTGCCGCAGGTGGTGTGGCAGGTGCCACAGGTGGTGTGGCAGGTGCAGCAGGAGGTGTGGCAGGTGCCACAGAGGTGTGGCAGGTGCCACAGGAGGTGTGGGTGCCTGGGAGTGAGGCGAGGTAGTGTTTGTGGGGCGGGAGGCTGCCCTCTCTCTTCACTCAAGAGAACTCTTGTTTTGCCTCAGTGTGGCTTTACGCTCCTTCTTTACTTGGCTAACGCGTAGAGCTCTTGCCTTTAGAGCTTTCTTCTTGTCCGATACTATATCCATTGTGCAGTATATGCAAGAAAATGCGATCTGTGAGAGCGCGTCAGGCATACGACCGCCCACACAGACACTGAGTGGGTGACTGAGCCAGTAATCTTATAGTCCCTCCCTCTCACAAAAGACAGTTGCCAGCGAGTGTGTTTATAATTTGTATATGCATAAGAAGATATTTTCCACTCTATTGCGAAATACTAGACGCTTACAACGTATGACGCATCACCCTATGGCGCACCCGAGGCGCGAGGAGCAGATTTCGGACAATTGCGGCTGGAAAATTTACTCTAATTACGTTATTTATTATCATAACATTAAACGGTTTGCACCACGGTGTTGCCAGAACGTTGTAGTATTTTTATAAATTTTTCGTGTTTGGCCGAATTTTTTCGGCCAAACAATGATATCGCCCCCTTCAGATGGATTCATATTCTAATTTGTTGCATTTTTGATAGAATATAGTAAATTTATTTAAATTATCATAGAAATTACTGACTTCACCTAACTCCACCTGCCCTAACATAACTAAGGCTAGAACCAAATAAGTCTGTTAGATGGTTTACCTAAATAAATATGGGTGACATGATTGAAGAGGATCTAACAAGGGGGCATTAATAACGCATTAAAACAATGGACATATGTTAGATGAATAGTCTAGCACTAATAATGTGGAAATATTAATGAACAATGTATGTGTTTTTATATTGAACTCATAGGATGTCAGACGTATCATTCATTCATGTGAAATTCTGACTTTTGGAGGAGTTGGTCAAACTCAGCATATTATAAATAATGTCCTAAATATACCTAGAAAAATATCATGCAAATTGCGTATTGTTTGGCTGTGACTGTATTTGTACGAATAGCACCATTATTATACTTGTGAAAGTTGTGTATTAATTTGTGCAGGTTATGTATTTTGCATACGTTGTATGATGACTGCAATTATGTATTGATTATATTTCCACAAACTGTTTATTGTGTGTGCAAGTTGTGTATTAATCGTACATGTTTTTGCATGTGTATTTGTGGAATTGAGTAGTTGTTTTCATATTTGGGCTAGTTGTGTATTGATTATATTTTTGTGCAAGTTGTTTATTAATTGTGTATATGTCATAACTGTATTTGTGAGAATTGTGTATTTTTGCTGGTTGTGTATTTACATATTTGTGCTAATTATGTATTGTATTTATTTGTAGTGGATATGTATTTGTGCAAGTTGTGTAATAATTATGATAGATGAATAATAATTGTGCAAGTTGTGTATTAACTGCGAATGTTGTGTAGTTGTATATGGAAGAATTGATTATTTATACCTTTGTGAATTGATTGTCATTGTGCAAGTTGTGTAATTATATAGCAAGTTTGCTGGTATAAATTGTGCAGAGATGTGTATTAGTTACACAATTTGTGTATTAATTGTCCATGTTTTACAATTGTTTTGTGCGAGTAGTGTATTTACGCTAGTTGTCTTTTTAATATGCTGAAGTGGAACTAGGGAACTGTATTTTTTTGTGCGAATTGTGTATTTGTGTAAGTTCTCTATATGTTATCTGAAAAATAGATCTTGAGTTGAAAGAGTTTATGAGAAAATGTGTGGGTATTTTTGTGAAAATTATGTTTATGGAATTGTGTAATTTTAGTGAAAGCGCTTTTTGATTTGTATGAGGATATATATGCAATTTATTATATATATGCAAATACAATACTTTGTGTAAATGTTGTACTTTGAATGTATATGCAATATTTGTGTAAATGGTATATTTTGTGCGCAACTGATGTATTTTGTATGTAAATGTCATAGTTTATTTACAAATAACATATTTTGTGTATGAATGGCATATTTTGTGGGTAAATGAAATATTTTGAGTGCAAATAATATATTTTGTGCATAAATGTCATATCTGGTATGTAAATGTATTTTCTGTGTAAATGGAATATTGTTTGGAATTGCTTTGTGCTTAAATGCTATATTGAGTGTAAATGTGTATGTGTGTGTGTTTTATACTGCCTGTTTTTGAATTTATGTATTTTTAGTGAAAGTACAAGTGTTGCATTTTGTGTGTATGATGTTAAATTAATATATTTTTGAGCGCCTTAACACAACCTTAGCTTTTTATGAATAATTACTAATGTATTTATTTCAATGGGTCATATACTCCCTGGTATATCCATTTGAATAGTATGTAGATGAATATTTAATAATATTTTTAACTTGCTGGAATAATATGAATACCTTGCTGATTGGTATGCATTAATATGAATTAACATTACAGATAATTAAGATTACTTGATGTGAATGAGCTGTGGGATTACTGAAATCTTATTCTAATACATTTTAGGGTTTCATATGGCATAAATTACATCTGATTAATGGTGCAATGGTGGCAAAAACAGGCTATTCTCTGTGCATGTATAGGTTGTGGAGTATGTGTCTATATGTATGTATGTATGTATGTATGTATGTATGTATGTATGTATGTATGTATGTATGTATGTATGTATGTATGTATGTATGTATTTATGTATGTATGTATGTATTTGTAACTGTTGGTTTAGAAACAATTCAGCTGATTTGTGTAGCAAGATTAGGATTTTCGAGGTTTAGGAATAACTAACCTATGAATATACTGTCTAGGATTCAGCTGAGTTGCTAGATGGATGAATTGCAACGAGACATCTGGGCAGCTATTTGTTGGCTGTGAGGACAGCTGACTAACCTATGAACATAGGTATTAGGACAACTGACCTGCTGTCCTGCCAGACGTACGATTCTGCTCAAATCGTGGTGCGACATTTGGGCATCTATTTTAGTTTTGAACTTAACACTGCGTAATGAATGATTACAGTTGTAGATGAGTAACATGCATATTATTACACCTCTGATGCAGCTAGGTTATGTGGGGATGGATAGTCTAGCCATTTATGAATAATAACATTAAATACACTACTTAGATAAATATCATGCCAAGGCCTCATTGTGCATATTTGTGACATCCCTCGTAGTTGAATAGTCAGGTTGCTGTGGGTGCCATGACACCAATCTGTTAATGGGTGGCCATATTTTATTCCTATGCTGGGGCAGCTTTTTTGACCTCATGCTTTGCTAAAGCAACGGGTCTTATTGCTATAGAATGTATTTGCTTATTAAAGGCTAACTTAGGTTGGTTTGGTAGGGCTGATGAATTGAATAAGAGAAAAATATGAGCAATGATACAATGAGCCAGATATGAGTAGTTACAAGACATTATAGCATAGCCTGTGATGACACTTACAGAGTAAAGTTAAGCTATTGAGAGTGATTAAGAGTAAGTACTAATGAGAGGAGAGTACCTTCCTTCGAACCGCTAGTGTGACGTTGGCTAAAGCGATGTAGCCTATTGGTGGATCAAACAACATTGGGGATGATGACGTCATGAGAACATCAGAATGAAGGTAACTGCAGAAGGCCAATTTTAAACATGCGAAGCAGCGTTTCCTCAATGTATTTTTTTTTTTTGAGATATATACAAGAGTTGCTACATTCTTGTACAGCCACTAGTACACGTAGCGTTCCGGGCAGGTCCCTGGAATACGATCACCGCCGCGAAGAATCGTTGTTACAACCAAGTACACATTTTACTGTTGCGTTAAACAGTGGCTACAGTTAAGGATTTGCGTCCAATAAATTCTCCCCGGCCAGGATACGAACCCATGACAAAGCGCTCGTGGAACGCCAGGCGAGTGTCTTACCACTTCACCACGGGGACTAAAAAGTTCATTTATATGTACACTGAATGAGAATTTTGTTTAGGTATATGATACAGTGAAAACAAAACAATAGGTATAAATTGGGTACGTTTTAAATTTAGGAAAAAGTCCTGGGTAAATACTGGTTCGGTAACAGAGGCTAATGCTAAGATACATGTTAGTTCATGCTCTGTGTTGCTCCCCTTTGTTTCATATGAATGGGAGATAGTGGATTTTCATTTTATTTCCTATGCCCGATAAATGATCCTTGAAGAAAGATTGACAAAGCTTGAATTACTTTCTCATGAAAGGCGAAGAATTAGGGAGTGAGATGATAGAGGTGTGTGAGTGGGTGAATGGATGTGACAAAGGGGGATATTAATAGGCTATTAAGAGTTTCAACACGAGACAGAACACGAAACAATGTGTATAAATTGGATAAGTTTTAGAGTTAGGAAAAAGACCTGGGGTAAATACTGGTTCGGTAACAGGGTTGAACTCATTTCTTATGCTCAATATGCAATCTTAGCAAGAAAATGATCTTCGAACTTGGGAAACAGTATGGAAATACTTCATTAAGGAAAACTACCTTATTATGGGAAGATTATGGATGATGACATTGTACATTGGACTCGGCAGAAGGCTGCCTTTTAATCCCTCCTAAACATAAATATTGAAAATGGGAATAAATAAACTATGACAGAAAACGTACTCATGCAGGAATGATGAAGATTGAATGACGTCATTGGCAATTAGCAATGTCTGTGCAGGGTCACTGGGGTAACGAAATTTGAGTATGACGGGAGCCTACAGTTTAATACCACTTGACATAAATATTGATAATATACCATTTAATAAAACGGACTTACACAGGAAATATGAAGATTGACTGACGTCATTGACCATTAGCGATGTCTGTGCAGGGGCACTGAAGTGATGAAATTTGAGTATGACGGAAGCCTACAGTTTAATCCCCTTGAGCGAAATGCTAGGGACGAAGAGGGGAACCTTTATATTCCCATTGTACAAAATTATAAATGATGGAAGGAAGCAGTTAAGAAATGAGAAGAAAAAAAACTAAAACACTTCCTGGACTAGGCCCGGCAGGGAACTAAACATCACCGGGGTAACGAAAAACCCCTATGCCATATCACTGCAGTCGTCAATGTAACTAAAAACACTATGCCATATCACTGCAGTCGTCAATGTAACTAAAAACACTATGCCATATCACTGCAGTCGTCAATGTAACTAAAAACACTTATGCCATATCGCTGCAGCTCAAAAACAAAACTGCAGCGATATAGAATAAATTCCACTACTGTGCCGGGTATCCGATGTGGTAACATAATAACAGAGGAGTCGTGTGATGTTTCAAGCATACGGTAAACATATATATGAGCTTGGCTGGGAATAAGAAGGAACAGCCTCGTATCGGTTAGTACTCCTCCTGCTGTTTCCTATATTCTTATGATCATATAATTAATATTCCTGTTTTTTGCCCATGTAAGCTCTACAGGAGAGACGGGAGCAGCAGTGCTGAGCAAGGTTACCTTGCGATTATTTCGGGGATCACCGTCCCCGCGGCCCGGTCCTCGACGAGGCCTCCATGACGTGATGAAATACTTATCATAAGTACTGGACATCCACAGTTGCCATAGTGATCTTCACATCAATTGCTAAATAATTAACTTTACGTTTGAAGGATAAACATGATGATTGTGTGGGAGAGATGGTGTTGTGTGAGCAGGACCAGCTGGTGTCCCACAGTGCTGCATCATTACCATGGGCGTCCCCATGGTAACACTGCTCTAACAATGTAAAGTATTCAACGTGTTCATCAACATATTAACACGACCTCGACAACATAATAAAAAAACAGAAACCTAATGATTCGTTCGGTTACGTGCCCATCGGACACCAATTGAAGGGAAATATTAACCTGAGCCGCCTACCATTGATTCGCAATAACAGAACGAGGCGTTGCTGCTATTGTGTATGAAATCAGGAAAACTGTTCCAAAGTACAATTATTCCTCAAACTTGGGCAAAATTAGGCACTTGAGGAAATATATAGCACCTAGAAGAGCCGAGACGCGGACTCCTGCCACCAGTTGCTAAAGCACTTCAAACTGTAATTCAATAAAACAAGATTTTATTATTTTACCATTTTACGTGATCAAGGTTCACTATTTCAGTTTTTAAATTTCTTAGTTCCATAGTTTTTGTTTTCAAGGGTAATTTAATTTGAAGGGAGGAAAATGCACGTTCATGTGTTGGACTTACTCCAGATGACCAAAGTCACTTGTGTCGTGACTGTCTTCTGTTAATGACAGGTGGAAAAAGTTATGCGAGAGATACTGTGAACGAGTGACAGTGTTCGTTTAAATAGTATATAAGAGGAACGTCGTTGTTCATGTAGTATATGAGAGGGAGGAGGTCTTTTATGTGGTACATGAGAGGGATGTGGTGGTTTATGTGGTACATGAGAGGGATGTGGTGGTTTATGTGGTACATGAGAGGGAGGTAGTCGTTTATGTGGTATATGAGAGGGATGTGGTGGTTTACGCGGTTAAATGACCACCGCCCTCTTATGAACCACATAAACGACCACCTCCCTCTTATGAACCACATAAACGACTACCTCCTTCTCATGAACCACATAAACGACAACTTTCCTCGCATGAACCACTTAACATCCACCTCCCTCTCAAGTATCACATAAACGACCACCTACCACGCGTGAACCTCATAACGACCACCTCCCTTGAATGAACCCCATAAACGACCACCTCCCTCTCATGAACCACATTAACGACCACTTCCCTCTAATGAACCACAAACAACCACTGCGCTCCCATGAACCACATAAACGACCACCTCCCTCTCATGAACCACATAAACGACCACCTCCCTCTCATGAACCACATAAACGACCACCTCCCTCTCATGAACCACATAAACGACCACCTCCCTCTCATGAACCACATAAACGACCACCTTCCTCTCATGAACCACATTAACGACCACTTCCCTCTAATGAACCACAAACAACCACTGCGCTCCCATGAACCACATAAACGACCACCTCCCTCTCATGAACCACATAAACGACCACCTCCCTCTCATGAACCACATAAACGACCACCTCCCTCTCATGAACCACATAAACGACCACCTCCCTCTCATGAACCACATAAACGACCACCTCCCTCTCATGAACCACATAAACGACCACCTCCCTCTCATGAACCACATAAACGACCACCTTCCTCTCATGAACCACATAAACGACCACCTCCCTCTCATGAACCACATAAACGACCACCTTCCTCTCATGAACCACATAAACGACCACCTCCCTCTCATGAACCACATAAACGACCACCTACCTCACATGAACCATACAAACGACCACCTACGTCGCATGAACCATATAAACGACCACCTCCTTCCCATGAACCACTTAATGAGAGGGAGGTGATCGTTTATGTGGTTCATGCGAGGAAGGTGGTCGTTTATGTGGTTCATGAGAGGAAGGTGGTCGTTTATGTGGTTCATGAGAGGGAGGTGGTCGTTTATGTGGTTCATGAGAGGGAGGTGGTCGTTTACTAGGTCGTGCTATATTAGGCCTAGAAATATTTATATTTGTTTTTTAGCTTAATTTTTTCCGACTCTATAAAGTGAATAGTACAAAGTTCTATCAACTGCTTAGAACGGTAATATTTGTACTATGGTGCACATGGTCACACAAAATACTATCTAAACAGGAGAATGGGTAGAAATATTTACTAACCAATTTACTGCAAATAATGCATTGGAATCGTAAATTTGGATTTCTCCTTCAGTGACTCTGACCTAAAAGATGGGCGTGTGTCTCTCTGGTGATCCGATACTCTCAGTTCACTTGCCTATGGCCTTAACAATTCATGTGTAATGCTCACGTCACGACGCCTCGGGCACTCATGTGAGCGTGGCGGAATATATATATCCCTGGGAGGTTATTGCCTAAGTTTATTTACAGGATGAGAGCTTCGCTCGTGGTGTCCCGTCTTCCCAGTACTCTTTGTCATATAACGCTTTGAAACTCCTGACGGTTTTGCCCCCACCACCTTCCTACTTATAGTTTGTTCCGCCCGTCTACAAATGTGTTTATAAAATAAACTTTCCAATAGTTTTTTTCAGAATCTTTGCTGTCTTAGCTTAAATCAGTATCCTCTTGTTCCTGAAGTTGCTGGTTTCAGGAATTCCTCTTTGTCCATTTGGTCGATTCCTGTTAATAATTTGTAGTGATCAAGTCACATCTTTTTTCTTCTATCTTCTAATTTTGTTTTTTTTTCTTCCAAACACCTCTAGTCGCAAGTCTTTCCATGCAACTCTTGTTTTCAGTGTAGGAAGCTAAACTGTTGCATGCCTTTGCACCTTTTCCTATTTACTAATATGCTTCTTGAGATTTGGGCACCATAAAACTGCTGCATATTCCAATTTTGGTCTCACAAAAGTCATGAGCAGTTTCTTTAGTATTTCACCATCTATATAATTAAAAGCAAGTCTGAAGTTGGAAAGCAACTCATACGCTCCTCTCACAATGTTCTTAATGTGTTCCTCTGGTGACAGCTTACTATCTAAAACCACTCCAATCTCTTGTTCTTTATTTGAGCTCTTTATTTCCTTTCCACATAATTTGTGAGTTGTGTGTGGTCAATTTTCTCCGAGTCCACATTCCATAACATACCATTTATTCACATTAAATTCCACTTGGTCCAAGCACTTATTTTATCTGGATCAGTTTGCAGGGCATTACAATCGTCTTGGTCTCCTATCTTCCTCAGTATCTTAGCATCATCCTCATAGCATCATGTTCATGTAATTTTTATTCCTTCTGGTAGATCGTTTTTGTAGACAATGAACATTACTGGTGCAAGAACTGAACCCTGTGGTACTCCGCAAGTGGCACTTCTCCAGTCAGATACATTTTTTCTGATTATCTTCCTCATCTGTGTGTTAGAAACTTTTTCATTTATGTCAGAGGTCTCTCTGCCACTCCTCCAACATGTTCCAGTTTCCAAAACAACCCCTTTGTGTGGGACTCATAGTTTCCCATAGTGTCCTCTCTTGAAATAAAATTTATCAACTGTTTCAATGTCCCCATTCACTTCTAGATTATATCGCAAAGTATATTTACTTTCCAACAGGACATGATCACTCTTTCCCAAGGTACTGGATGTCAAATATCTCTTCGTCTTTCCTGGTTAATATTAAATCCAGTATTGATGGACCATCCCCTTTCATCATTATTGTGGCCTGGTTGATATGTTGACACATGAATGTCTTCAGAATAAGGTTTATAAATCTGCCAATCCAAATGTCCGTGGTTCTTGTTTCGTAGCTTTCAAGTTAAATTTCCCCAGTACTAACAATTCTGATTGATCTTTAGCTGCTTTTACTATAATCTATCTCATGATCATTATGAAGTCTCTCCTTTGTCCATATGTTGCTTGCTGGTGGGCTGTAGGCATTTATGATTATCAGTTTATCATCCTGATTCCAAACCTGCAATGCCATTATGTCAACGTCTCGAAGGTTATTTATTATTATCTCTTTCCTTCAGGTGTTCTTTCACCAGCACAGCAACATCTTCACCCTTACTAGTTTTCTGTCACATCTTCAAACTGAATAACCCCTTGGGAATAAGACTTAATTTAAAATATTTTCAACAAGTTTCACCTCTGTTGATGTGACAATAGCTGGGACCTTAAGCTGAATAATATCTTTCAGCTCCAGTATTTTTTATCTCACTCGAGCTATGTTGGTAAATACAATTTTCAGGAACATGTTCCCTTTGCTTTTGTCTTTTATTTCCCCCATCCTCCTATGATTTTGTTGTTTTCTTTTCATGTACCATTTCACTGGCTTTCCAATCCGTATCACTCTGTTGAAAAGAAATTTTCTTTGTTCTTCATTTCTATTCACATTTAGACGTTTCGCTTCAGCGAGGTTCATTTTCAGCTTTTCTCCTTCTTCCTTTGAAAAGTTTTGTCTTAATTTCCAAGGTTTCCCATCCTCGGGCGGCCGAGCGGACAGCACGCTGGACTTAGGATCCTGTGGTCCCGGGTTCGATCCCGGGCGCAGGCGAGAAACAATGGGCAGAGTTTCTTTCACCCTATGCTCCTGTTACCTAGCAGTGAAATAGGTACTTGGGTATTAGTCAGCTGTCACGGGCTGCTTCCCGGGGGTGGAGGCCTGGTCGAGGACCGGGCTGCGGGAACACTAAAAAAAAGCCTCGAAATCATCTCAAGATAACCTCCTCATCACTTGGCCATTTCCTGGCATTTCTAAGCACTTCAGTTGTTTCACTCCATTAAATATCACCCTTAAGAGGCGATTCTTGTCTCTCTCATATTTTCCTATCCTCCTAAAATCACTGATATTTTCCTTTGAATTGAGGCTTTCTCCAGAACCTACTATTTTCTCAATGATTTTCATCAATTTTGCGGCTCTATCCACACTAGATGATATTTCCTTTTCTGAACGGCCGAAAATTATTATGGACTTACTTCTATCTGCAGTGTTTTATTCTAATTTACTGTTGGTTACCAGTTCTTTCCTAATTGCTTGTCTAATTTCTGCTTCTGGTTGGTCATGTCTGGTTTTCAATTCCAAACACACTTCCTTGATTGTTTCTCTCTCTTTTACAACGTGTGCATTTTGTTTTAAATTTAAATTCCTCTTTGTACTTTGTATACCTTTATTAACCTCCTCTATTTGAGTTGTCAATGAAGTTCCTCTTAGCATTTCTTTGCGTAACTCCATGTTTTCCCGACAGACCATTGGAACATTATCTAACAGTGTTATAAATCCAATAAGATTTCAACTTAAATTCAACAGAGCAAAAGTTGTTAAACAAATGAGGCAAAATCTTAATGAAGCGACCATACGAGTCATAAAAACTCATACTCCGCCTAAGTAAAAAAGAAACAAGTAGCACTTAATGGGCCAGCCAGAAGCTTCGGGCCCACACAAAAGTATCCCTGAAAAAACCCTGTAGGGTTCCTTTCAGTTATTCATCATATGAGTCTATATTCCTGATAATTTCTTCAAATTCACCGTTCTTCACTTTCCATATCAATTTCTTTCACTAGTGCCTTAATTTGTTCCTCCTCTCTCTTTACCTTATTGGTTAAATTGGTCAATTCAAATTGGTAAATTCTTACCTTCCTGGAGAATACTTCCATTAAAATTCCGAAGCTCACTCTGAGACCTCCATTTTCTTGTTCTAATTCAATTACTTTGTATTCATACTCTTTAAGCATGTCGTCAATTATCTATAACTTGCCAAGAAAACCTCCTTTCAATATATCCTGTGGTGAGAATCCTTTGAAACAATCCTCTGTTGGTGTGTTGTTTTCCCTTGTGGTGGCGGCCATCTTCGTTTTTTTACATTCTTTTGTTTTGGAATATAAATTTTTCCAACACAGAATTTTTAATCACTTTCACTTGTTTCTTATATCTTAGTTACTTTTCAATTTGCCTATACCATCATGCATTCTGGGACACCAATTACAGCCTTCAACTTGTTCCTAATACTTAAGCAATTGGATATTCCTGATACAGTGTGACTTCTGCCTCCTGGTGCTTTGTATGTGTCGAAGGAAAATGACAAATCACCTGTAGAATCACCAGTAGGTGTACATTGAGTCCTGCTGCTACGGGCTCACCATAGCCCGTGCTGCTTGGAACTTTGTTCCGGGTAGCGAATCTTTAACAACAACAACAACATCCTGCTGCTTTCCTTGTGGTAGGAATGTCTTGTCACAGCTCCGCTCTTATCTTTGTTGGTTAAGATTCTAGGACGTTTTGACGTGAGTTGATGGTAATGTTGTCTTCCTAACACAATGACTGATGGCGGGAAACGAGTGCTCATCCCCGAACCTCAAAGCGTCAACTTAGCTACAATAATGATCCTAAAGTCAATATTGGCTACGGTGACAGCCTGATAGTCCTGGCTGCTGGCCTGGCTCAGCTACGGTGACAGCCTGATAGTCCTGCCTGCTGGCCTGGCCTGTGTCAGCCACGGTGAGAGCCGGATAGTCCTATATCAACAGAAACACTCGATCTTGTGCAAGTCCGGTAAAAAAAAAGAATCAATTAATCGGAAAAATCCTGTGACAATTGCCAGCTGGCTCGAGGCAAAGAGCGTGTTGCCAGCTACTGTTCTGGAGGGTCGTCATTCTACTTTGCTCTAGTTAGGAGTTTCTTAAGTCTTTTTGCCAGGTGATAGGTTGGAGTTGGTATTTGGCTGATTATTGGGCATAGTGGGTTACCTGGTTTGTGTGTCTTAACATTGCCATAGGCATATCCTAAGCCATAATCGCCTTGGAGTTTAACTCCAAGGCGACTAGTGAAATACATAAACGCCTTGGAGTTTAACTCCAAGGCGACTATGGCTTAGGATATACCTAAGGTAATGTTAAGACACAAACCAGGTAACCCACTACGACCAATAATCAGCCAAATACCAACCCCAACGTATCACCTGGCAAAAAGACTCAATGAACTCCTAACTCCATACACTCCAAGCAACTATAGTCTACAGTCATCAGCAGATTTCCTAGAATTAATCAAATATACTCAGCCCGATGGAATCATTGCTTCCCTGGACGTCGAATCCCTATTTACCAACGTTCCAGTCGACACAACCATAGGAATGATACTGGACGAGAGCACCCCCAAATTAGACATACCTGAGCCACACTTGAAGAGTCTTCTCGAAGCATCTACAAAGGAAGCCCCTTTCATCAGTCCACAAGGAGACATGTATCTACAAATAGACGGAGTAGCAATGGGCTCCCCCTAAGGAGTTTTATTTGCTAATTTTTATATGGGAACCATCGAAGACAGAGTCTTCAGTAGCAGACAAAAACCAACTGTATATTGCCGTTATGTAGATGACATATTCGTCATAGTAAAAGACTCAGAGGAACTAATTGATCTAAAAAGCCATCTAGAGAGAGAGAGTCAGTACTCCGATTTACACATGAAAATAGTGAAAATAACAGTCTGTCATTCTTGGATGTACTAATAACAAAAACAGGAATCTCTTTAAGCACCAACGTATATACTAAGCCCACCAACATAGGATTATGCCTGAACGGTAGAAGTGAGTGCCCCAAAAATACAAAGCCAGTGTTCTCAATGCTTATATTCGTCGAGCGCTTACCCACTGCTCTGAATGGAGCAACGTGAGTAGAGAGTGGGAAAGAGTAACTCAGGTATTGTAAACAACGGATATAGCAACGCGGAAATAAACGCTGCTATAAGAGGACACTTGGACCGATGGTATAATCCTGAACCTAGAACAGAAACCACAATACCTGCAATAAAATTATATTACAAATCAACCATGCACAGTGAACATATAAAAGAGGAAAGAATAATGAAAGAAATAATCCGTAAAGGAGTAAAAAGCATTACTCCTAACCAAAACATAGACCTGATCATATTCTACAAAACCAAGAAGACTTCCGAATTCCTTATCAAAAACAGCCCGAAGCTGACGGAGAACCCTCTACAGCAGTCAAGCGTTGTATACGTGTACACTTGCCCCCACGAAGGATGTAACCTTCAATCTAAGTACGTAGCTATGACGTCGACCAAGCTGACGAGGCGTTTGACCTGTCATCTTCAATCCGGTGCCCCCAGGAATCACATGAGACAAGCCCATGACGTCACCCTAACAAGAGAAATGTTGAACAAAAATACCTGTATAATAGACAGAACCCAAGATGCAAGAAGATTACAAATTCTTGAAGCAATTCACATAAAAATAGAGCAACCTACATGAACACCCAAATCACGGAACTAATTACTCTACCCACCATGAGAGTAAGGACAAGACCAGAACATAACGATGCCAACACAGAAGACACTGTTCAACATAACAGGGCAATTACACTTGATTAATCAGTGGGGTTGGGTCCTTAGGTGGGACCTGAGAGCCGCCCTAGACTAAGGTTAGGTCCACAGCCATCATCGTGAAACATGGGTCGGACAAAACTGTGGGATTAGGTCCTCGAGCAAGTATTTAGAACCCATGTCCTCCCTAGACTGTTGAGTCAGGCCCTCAGCTAGCGCCGTGGGGCCCGATTTGCTTGAAGTCTAATTACACTTGTATGTAGATAGGAGCTGCCTCGTATGGGCCAATAGGCCTTCCGCAGTTACCTTTATTCTTATGTTCTTATGTGCTTCACCCCCCCCCCCATTTATCCCTTATGTATTCCCCATGTTTTTACCTTTATTGTCTTATCAACTGACCCAGTGTGGGTATAAATCAACCAGTTTTGAAAAATCTTTCCACTTGAGAATGAACCATGGAGGTTCGAAACGTTATGCAAATTGTATAAATAAGTGTAATATATTCTATAGTAATTCACTTTTTTCTTCACCTTGAAATAACGAAAATGAGTTTTGGAGAACTCCTCTTTCAGCTAAGCCCTGATGCTAAGAAAATAGTTAGAGGGATAGAAGCCCTAAACCAGAAGAGAATAAATACAGAATATGCAGTCATATTCAATGAGACATTTTTAAAAGAAAACCTGCTGCTAGTATACACCAATCATATATATATATATATATATATATATATATATATATATATATATATATATATATATATATATATATATATATATATATATATATATATATATATATATATATATATATGTCGTACCTAATAGCCAGAACGCACTTCTCAGCCTACTATTCAAGGCCCGATTTGCTTAATAAGCCAAGTTTTCATGAATTAATGTTTTTTCGTCTACCTAACCTACCTAACCTAACCTAACCTAGCTTTTTTTGGCTACCTAACCTAACCTTACCTATAAATATAGGTTAGGTTAGGTTAGGTAGGGTTGGTTAGGTTCGGTCATATATCTACGTTAATTTTAACTCCAATAAAAAAAATTGACCTCATACATAGAGAAAAGGGTTGCTTTATCATTTCATAAGAAAAAAATTATAGTAAATATATTAATTCAGGAAAACTTGGCTTATTAGGCAAATCGGGCCTTGAATAGTAGGCTGAGAAGTGAGTTCTGGCTACTAGGTACGACATATATATATATATATATATATTATTAAATATGACCGAAAAAGTAAGATTAATAATTCTAACACGAATTTTCTCAATCTTTCGTACATTTCTTTTCACTGTTGGAGGTAATTCAAAAATGAATTCTCCAAAATTCATTTTTAATTCTAGTCTGACGCGACACTTCAGCGCATTTCGTAAAACTTATTACATTTTCAAAGACTTTACACATACACAACTGAATAGAACTTACATATCTCCGATTTGTTTATATCTACATTTGAGTGAGGTGGATGGGGTGAGGTGGTATTTAATAGGATATTAATTTCATCAACACAAGACAGAACACGAAACAATGGGTATTGAAATGGAAGTGATTGTAGAAAGCCTATTGGTCCATATTTCTTGATGCTTCTATATTGGAGCGGAGTCTTGAGGTGGGTAGAATATAGTTGTGCATTAATTGGCTGTTGATTGCTGGTGTTGACTTCTTAATGTGCAGTGCCTCGCAAACGTCAAGCCGTCTGCTATCGCTGTATCTATTGATGATTTCTGTGTTGTTTACTAGGATTTCTCTGACGATGGTTTGGTTGTGGGAAGAGATTATATGTTCTTTAATGAAGCCCTGTTGCTTATGCATCGTTAAACGCCTAGAAAGAGATGTTGTTGTCTTGCCTATATACTGGGTTTTTTGGAGCTTACAGTCCCCAAGTGGGCATTTGAAGGCATAGACGACGTTGGTCTCTTTTAAAGCGTTCTGCGTTGTGTCTGGAGAGTTTCTCATGAGTAGGCTGGCCGTTTTTCTGGTTTTATAGTAAATCGTCAGTTGTATCCTCTGATTTTTGTCTGTAGGGATAACGTTTCTATTAACAATATCTTTCAGGACCCTTTCCTCCGTTTTATGAGCTGTGGAAAAGAAGTTCCTGTAAAATAGTCTAATAGGGGGTATAGGTGTTGTGTTAGTTGTCTCTTCAGAGGTTGCATGACGTTTCACTTTCCTTCTTATGATTTCTTCGACGAAACCATTGGAGAAGCCGTTGTTGACTAGGACCTGCCTTACCCTACAGAGTTCTTCGTCGACTTGCTTCCATTCTGAGCTGTGGCTGAGAGCACGGTCGACATATGCGTTAACAACACTCCTCTTGTACCTGTCTGGGCAGTTGCTGTTGGCATTTAGGCACATTCCTATGTTCGTTTCCTTAGTGTAGACTGCAGGGTGGAAACCTCCGCTCTTTTCCATGACAGTTACATCTAGAAAGGGCAGCTTCCCATCCTTTTCCATCTCGTAAGTGAAACGCAGCACGGAACTCTGCTCAAATGCCTCCTTCAGCTCCTGCAGATGTCTAACATCAGGTACCTGTGTAAAAATGTCGTCAACATACCTGCAGTATATGGCCGGTTTCAAGTTCATGTCGACTAAGACTTTTTGCTCGATGGTACCCATGTAGAAGTTTGCAAACAGGACACCTAGGGGAGAACCCATGGCGACCCCATCTACTTGCTTATACATGTGCCCATCCGGGCTCAAGAAGGGTGCCTCTTTAGTACAAGCTTGGAGTAAGAGTAAAAAATCAATTCTCCAAAATGAATTTTGGAGAATTGATTTTTGAATTACCTCCAACAGTGAAAAGAAATGTACGAAAGATTGAGAAAATTCGTGTTAGAATTATTAATCTTACTTTTTCGGTCATATTTAATAATATATGTCTTCAGGAAAGACTGCTACCAAAATATACTAATATATATATATATATATATATATATATATATATATATATATATATATATATATATATATATATATATATATATATATATATATATATATATATATATATATATTGGTGTATACTGGCAGCAGGTTTTCTTTCAAACATGTTTCATTGAATATGACCGCATATTCTGTATTTATTATTTTCTGGTTTAGGGCTTCTATCCCTCTAACTATTTTCTTAGCATCAGGGCTTAATTGGAATAGGAGTTCTCCAAAACTCATTTTCGTACTTTTAAGGTGAAGAAAAGAAGTGATTTACTATAGAGTGTATTACACTTATTTGTATAATTTGCACGACGTTTCGAACCTCCATGGTTCATTCTCAAGTGAACAGATCTTACAATACTAGTTGATTTTATACCCTCATTAGGTCAGGTGATAATACAATGAAGGTGAAAAACATGGGGGGATACATAAGGGATAAACATAGGGGCTGCAGAAGGCGTATTGGCCCATACGAGGCATCTCCTATCTAAACACAAAGATTAATCCAGTGTAATTGGCCTGTTATGTTGGACATTGTCTTCTGTGTTGGCATCGATATGTTCTTGTCTTGTCCTTACTCTCATGGTGGGTAGAGTAAATAGTTCCGTGATTTGGGTGTTCATGGTAGGTCGCTCTATTCTTATGTGAATTGCCTCAAGAATTTGTAATCATCTTGAATCTTGGGTTTTGTCTATTATGCAAGTATTCTTGTTCAACATTTCTCTTGTTAGAGTAATGTCATGGGCTTGTCTCATGTGATTCCTAGGGGCACCAGATTAAAGATGGCATGTCAAACGCCTCGTCAGCTTGGTCGACGTCATACCTATGTACTTACATTGAAGGTTACATCCTTCGTGGGGGCAAGTGTACATGTATACAACGCTTGACTGCTGTAGAGGGTTCTCCGTCGGCTTCGGGCTGTTTTTGATAAGGAGTTCGGAAGTCTTCTTGGTTTTGTAGTGGAGATGTTTGGGATGTATATATATCTCGAACTCCCTACTTCTTTTGTAGGGTCTGATGGTGTAGTGGGTTAAAGCATACTAGTTATGGCAGCTACTGGAAGGTAGTTGTGCTTTCTGGGTTCGAGTCCCACTGGTGGGTGTTGTCCAAAGATTATTAATCTTCACTTGTGGTTTATGCAAGTATAGGCTTATAAGCTGGACACGAGTTCTCTCACATTGACAGTGGCTTGACGTAAAATGCAGACTAACCCCACACTCATCTGGTTGCCCTCGTGAAGTGGAGATGTTTGGGATGTATATATATCTCGAACTCTCTACTTCTTTCGTAGGGTCTGATGGTGTAGTGGGTTAAAGCATACTAGTTATGGCAGCTAATGGAAGGTAGTTGTGCTTTCTGGGTTCGAGTCCCACTGGTGGGTGTTGTCCAAAGATTATATATATATATATATATATATATATATATATATATATATATATATATATATATATATATATATATATATATATATATATATATATATATATATATATATATATTTATATATATTTATATATATAATATATATATATATTTATATATATAATATATATATATATTTATATATATAATATATATATATAAATATATATATATATATATATATATATATATATATATATATATATATATATATATATATATATATATATATATATATATATATATATATATATATATATATATATATTATTAAATATGACCGAAAAAGTAAGATTAATAATTCTAACACGAATTTTCTCAATCTTTCGTACATTACGCTTCACTGTTGGAGGTAAATAAAAAATCAAGTCTCCAAAATTCAGTTTTATTTCTAGTCTGACGCGACACGGGCGCGTTTCGTAAAACTGATTACATTTTCAAAGACTTTAGTTCACAAATACACAACTGAATAGAACTTACTGCGTAAGTTCTATTCAGTTGTGTATTTGTGAACTAAAGTCTTTGAAAATGTAATAAGTTTTACGAAACGCGCCCGTGTCGCGTCAGACTAGAAATAAAAATGAATTTTGGAGAATTGATTTTTGATTTACCTCCAACAGTGAAGCGTAATGTACGAAAGATTGAGAAAATTCGTGTTAGAATTATTAATCTTCCTTTTTCGGTCATATTTAATAATATATGTCTACAGGAAAGACTGCTACCAAAATATACTAATATATATATATATATATATATATATATATATATATATATATATATATATATATATATATATATATATATATATATATTTATATATATATTTATATATATTGTCAGGGTGTCTATCTCTCTAGCCAGTCACCACCAAATATTAGTAGGGATAAACGTTACTAACGGTAGCCCCCACGGGTCTGCACTCGATCCTCACGGTGCCACTGTTCACCAGGAGAGTCTCTCAGTCTGTCTCCAGCTGGCCTCGTAGCCTAAAGACGAGTGAGAACACGATCACTTCACTTGATCATGTGCCCGTCCCGACAGAGGGCTCTACCGCTCACTATAGCTCGCCAACTGGTGTTTACCGTGTCCAGTAACACCTCAGTGGAATAGTGGTAATATAGTAGTGGCCCCAGGGAATACTAATGAATTTGGTAACAGGTAAGTATATGTTTAAATCACTCACTCTTAGATAGTCTCAATAGCCACAAGGTAATGGAGGGTTGACACAAACACGGCGGTGGTTTTGTAGTTTACTTAAAAGATCAAAGAATCATAACTCTGCATCAACAACATGTCAAAGGAATAAATGAGCAGCCTTCTCTCCGCCTCTTCACAATTCTGGGACACTCCGGGAATGGCAACACTCCCAGTTGACGTGCGTTCCGACGCTCCACATGCAGTGTTATCGAACGTTTGGCAACTCGCAAGATGCCACGCCCACTCACACTTCTCACTGTCCTCACACTATTAGCGAGAGGCGCCTATTATTCCCTCGTATTCACAGTATATCACAACACTGGCATAATCACAGTTAACCACTAGACATATAAATATATTATTTAATAACTCCAGTATATATAGTTCACTTTATCAATATTTATAATAACGAGGTAACTCTAGGCACACAGCCTTACAGTATGAAATTGTATAATTATATATATATATGTAACCTCTGGCACGAACTTATAATTTAAATGACATGTAAATATAAATGTCCTCGTCACAGTAATCTCTTCATCAAACCACAGGTGCAATCACACACCATATATATATCTCGTGAGAGCTCTATAGCATCTCCTTTTACAACTGTGTCTTACTAGAAACATAGACATTGGTGAGCCCTGCTCACGACATAGAAGATACTCTGGCTAATTGCTAACTAAAGATTCAGAGCTGACAGGTCCACCATCGACTTGGTCTTTTCCCTCAGACAACTGCAGGAGAAATGCAGGGAACAGAAGCATCCACTCTTCGTAGCCTTCATAGATCTGACGAAGGCCTTCGACCTCGTCAGTCGGGATGGCCTGTTCAAGATCCTCCCCAAGATCGGATGCCCACCCAGGCTCCTCAGCATCATCAGATCTACCATGAAAACATGAGGGGCACCGTGGTCTTTGATGGCTTAACATCAGACGCCTTTGACATCCGAAGTGGAGTAAAGCAGGGCTGCGTACTGGCTCCAACCCTATTCGGGATTTTCTTCGCAGTTAGGCTGCGGCACGCCTTCGGATCTGTCACGGAAGGCATTTACCTCCGGACCAGGTCGGATGGAAAGCTCTTTAACCTCGCTAGGCTGAGAACCAAGACGAAGGTTCGGCTGAGGTGTCTGCGTGACTTCCTTTTTGCCGACGAGGCAGCAGTCACTGCCCACTCAGCCGAAGACCTCCAACGGCTCATGACCCGCTTCAGCGAGGCCTCTCAGGCTTTCGGACTTACCATCAGCTTGAAGAAAACACAAGTCATGGGACAAGGAGTGGACTCCCCACCTGACATCGGCATCTCCGATTCCAAATTGGAAGTCGTTCACGACTTCGTGTACCTGGCTCCACAATCTCTGACTCCCTCTCTCTTGATACGGAGCTAAACAAACGCATCGATAAGGCATCTACTACCATGTCCAGACTGACAAAGAGAGTGTGGGCCAACAATAGGCTGACTGAGTATACTAAGACTCAGATTTACAGAGCCTGTGTCCTGAGCACTCTCCTTTATGGCAGTGAGTTTTGTACACTCCGCGCCCGTCAGGAAAGACAGCTGAACGCCTGCCACATGCGCTGCCTTCGACACATCTTGGACATCACCTGGCAGGACAAGGTGACAAACAACAACGTCTTGGGGAGAGCAAGAATCACCAGCATGTACACAATGCTGAAACAGAGATGAATGCGCTGGCTCGGGCACGTTGTGCGAATGGGCGACGGCAGGATCCCCAAGGATCTCCTGTACGGAGAGCTGATGCAGGGAAAGCGTCCAACAGGCAAACCCCAGCTGGCTGTACTGGCTGCAGACCGTTCAGCCTGGGGGCAGTCTGTTCAAAGAGGTCTCTCCAAGTTCAAGGAGTCACTTGCCAAGGAATCGGAGGCAAAGAGACAGAAGGAAAGCCGGTAGCCAGGAAGACAGACAAGAATTGGACTTCGTTTGTGCTCGGTGTGGGATGGACTGCCACACTCGGGTTGGCCTCATCAGTCACACCAGACGCTGCACCTGGATTGACAACTAGGACGCAACTCCATAGTCTCCCGAGACTGAAGGATGCCTACTACTACATCTGCTTGAGGACCATTGAAGCTTGTTCGCATTTGTGTTGCTCATGTGGCCCCACAAAGTGAGGTGATTCGATGAAATATCTATACCCAACTTTACTACCAATTGCTGTTGGGATGTTGCGGAAATAGCCTCGGCTACCAACGTCTTCTGTACAGTCACGGTTGGTCGAGTAGTTAAGGAACGGGTACGCCATGGTGCATATTCTCCTGACTTTCAGGGTTCGAATCCTTCTGGGGTGTGAAGTTTTCAGATGCATATAAGCTTGGGGACCATTCAAGCTTGTTGGCATTTGTGTTGCTCACGTGGCCCCACAAAGCGAGTTGATTGGATGAAATAACTATGCCAAAGTTTACCACCAAGTGCTGTCTGGATGTTGGGGAAATAGTTTCGGTTTCCAATGTCTTTTGTACAGCCACTGTTGGTCGAGTGTGACGTTTTCAGTTGCGTATATGCTTGGGGACCATTCAAGCTTGTTCGCATTTGTGTTGTTCCCGTGGCCCCACAAAGTGAAGTGATTCGATGAAATATCTATATCCATGTGTACCACCGAGTGCTGTCGAAATGTTGGGAAAGTAGCCTCATCTTCCAACGTGTTTTGTATACTCACGGTAGGTCGAGTGGTTAAAGAACCGGGTACATCATGGTGCATGTGCTCCTAGCTGTCTGGGTTCGAATCCATCTAAGGTGTGGAGTTTTCTGATGGATGAATGCTTGGGGACCTTTCAAGCTTGTTCACATTTGTGTTGCTCACGTGGCCTACAAAGTGAGGTGATTCGATGAAATATCTATGCCCAAGTATACCACCAAGTGCTGTTGGGATGGTGGGGAAATAGCCTCAGCTACCAACGTCTTTTGTATACTCACAGTAGGTTGAGTGGTTAAAGAACTGGCGCCTGTGCTCCTGGTTGTCTGGGATCGAATCCTTCTGGGGGGGTAGCCTCGGCTACAAACGTCTTTTGTACAGTCACAGTTGGTCGAGTAGTTAAAGAACCGGGTACGCCATATTGCATGTGCTCCTAGCTGTCTGGGTTAGAATCCTTGTGGGTTGTGGAGTTTTCAGTTACTTATAAGCTTGACAACCATTCAAGCTTGTTTGCATATATATATATATATTTATATATATATATATATATATATATATATATATATATATATATATATATATATATATATATATATATATATATATATATATATATGTATATATATATATATATATATATATATGTATATATATATGTATATATATTGTGACGATAATCTCCTTCAAGAAATTGAGCCTGCTCTTCCCTCCACAATTACGTCGTTGAAGTTATATAATACTACTATGGAAGAAATGTCCAACAACGACAACAACACCAGCAAGGTTTGCCAGAGCGCAAAACGTTGCAGCCAGAGACACCTGTTCAGACTCAAACCGCCAAACTACCTGTTGATCGCTACCGGCTCCGCTGATTGGTCGCCGGTCTGGCTGCAACTGCACTCGCCCCCCCATACTACTTGATGTCTGGGGTCGCCACGACCTCAGACCTCAGAATATTCAGTGCTTTCGTGGTTACCACTCCTCCCGGCTAGACGTTAGCGTGTACTGAGAGAGGTGGTAGCTTAAAGCCAATATTCCAGCACCTTCCCTTTATCTTGTGTTGCACTTCTTGTTATTTTGCCTTAACGTAACTTTTCATTGTGTCATTTAATTATTCTTATTATTTTGATTGATTTTATTATAAGAATTTGTTTGTCCATTTTTTCATGTTTTGATTTATTTAACGTAATTAAAATTTCATTGTTAAAGTTTACTTGTGTTTTGTGTGTCTTCTCCTTACCTTACCACAGACGAAGTTCCAGTTTTTCTATTTTTTTTGTATAACTATGTGACGAGGCCATACCCCTAGCCTTAAACAGCCGAACACCAACGCGTTACCGTCACAAGTTATATGGGGGCCTGTCCTAGGAGCTTCACTCAGGTACTGGTGCCAAGTGGTAATTTATGGTAAGCGTATTTAACTTTGTTAACGTAGCTTTACTATTTTTCATATTCAATTTCATTTTTTATAAGGTGCGGTGTATTGTGCATTACGAGAGTAACATATGGTGAAGGTGAGACAACTTTGGATTACGTGGTGACTGTAGGCCGCAGTCATACTCTTAATTGGTCATCTCTCCCTCCTTGTTATTACTCGTGTTTACCATCTATGTCCCTTGAATATTTCTCATTTTGACAGATCATCATATTGGTACCCTGGTACTGTGGTCTGCCCCGGGTCAAGAGTACCCAATCTTCTGCAATCTCACTGTAGGAGGACAAAGAGGGCCATAGTTCCTCTAGCTCGAACTTTAGTTGCTGAATTGGGACCTCAGCAGCAGTTCTCGTCACCAGTTGACACCTCGCACCCCTACACGTCAGTCAGAGATGATGATACATACAACGGTAGGGAATTAGCTTATTTTTTCAGAGCACAAAAGTTCGCTAATTCTGTAAGTATCATATTAAATTCAGTAGGAAAAACTTGCTTTATGTCCTATAGAGACTTGGCAAGGTATGCCTACATCCTTGGACTACCAATTTTACTTTTGAGACAATTTACTGTTTCATTTGTTTCCGAAACTCTGTTTCATTCGTTAGTAGGATTTTCTTGCCCTTATCCTCTTACATGAGTACCGGGTACAAGATTTCCTGCGCCCTTGATTTAATTTAATCATTTAACATCTTTTACTTAACTTTAATTGTTAAAGATCTCACAGGATAGGTACCAGTTGCCACGTTGTCCTGTTTCTGACATTCACTATTGAATATTCGTGTACCTTTATTTGCTAATTTCACCATGTTTCGTCTCCAAGCTTTCCGTACAAATCCAGCAGGTGAAATAGGGACTTTAAGTCGTGCCAAGAGGACTGAATTACAAACTCTTGCACATGAGTATCAATTAGAAGCTCCCTACCAAGCCAACAAAAATGACCTACACAACCTGTTGCTGGATTACTATTTAGAGCAAGGTAAGATAGACTCTGAAACTCATGAAACTTACTATATTACAGATAAAACTGATTTGGCGACGATGAAACTCAAACTAGAGCTGGCCAAGATTGAAGAACGAACAGCTGCGATACGGAGGGAAGAACAAGAACGAGAAATCACCCTCAGAGAACGCGAAGCTGCTTTGAGGAGAGAAGAACAAGAACGAGAAATCACCCTCAGAGAACGTGAAGCTGCCTTGAGGAGAGAAGAACACGAACGTGGACTCGCCCTCCAGGAACGGGAGGTTGCACTACTCCAGGAACGTGAACGAGTACAGCTTGAAACACTCCAGGAGCGGGAACGCGTACAGCTTGAAACCAAACAACGCGAGTTGGAGATGCAACGCGAGCATGACAAGCAACAAGCGACTCTGGCTCTAGAGTGTCGTCAACGCGAAATCGCCTTGGAAACTTCACACTTCACTCAGCGCCAGCAAGCTACTGCCAATCTTCCCGTCAGTTTTAATATATCACATGCAAGTAAGTTAATGCCATCCTTTGTAGAAGCAGAAGTTGATGTGTTCTTTACCACCTTTGAAACCCTTGCTAATCAACTCAGTTGGCCTGTCGACCAATGGGCCACACTTCTCAGAGTCCATCTTACAGGTAGAGCTGCAGTCACACTCAGTACTTTGGCGTCTGAGAATGACTACCACACTCTGAAACAAGCAGTGTTGGACGCCTACCTCCTCTCTACTGAAAGTTATAGAAGGAAATTCCGTGACCACCTGAAGGCAAGTACCACTACCTTCCTCGAGTTTGCTAACACGAAACGGAGGTATTTCATGAAATGGCTGGAAGCAGCACATGTCTCTACTTTTACAGAACTCGTCAACCTGATGCTTGTTGAAGAATTCTTGAGACGTGTGCCACCTCCTGTCCGCCTCTACTTAGCAGATAAAGAAGAAACCGACTACCTGAAGTGTGCTAAGTCGGCTGACACTTACAGCCTCATCCACCGGCTGACACCCGAACCATCCTCCAGTAAGAAGTCGTGGTACAGTTACGAGAAGGTGAGCCCCGATCAAGCTGGTTCACAACTGTACTGCAAGTATTGTAGACTCTATGGACATACCATAGACAAGTGTGGTAAGTCTCAATACAAGGGAACCACCGACCAACAAAGACCCAAACCAACTCCTCCTAAGTCCGGTAAGCCTGTGATGAATGTTGGTGTTGATGTTAATGATCTTTCTCTTTTCAGTAACCACCTGTATACTGGAACTGTCTCTGCCAACGGTTCAAATCCGGAGGGACGTTTCAAATTGAAGATCTTGAGGGACACAGCGGCTCTACAATCGATCATCTTGAAGTCGGCTGTGCCCAACATCGTCTACACCGGAGAAACTGTCTTCATCACTGACCTCACTGCTACCACTCCATACCCTCTCGCCAGAGTCCACCTGGATTGTCCCTACGTGAACGGGGAAGTCCAAGTCGCCGTCAGGGAAAAGCCTTTTCCCATGCCTGGAGTGCAACTTCTCCTAGGCAACGACTTGGCAGAAGACCTGCAACCGACCAACCTGATCGTCATGGACAAACCCCAGGTGTGTAACTCTGTGCCAATAAACCCTATTCTAGAGTATGTTCCAGCAGAGGTTCAAGAGAGTGATAAAGTTTCTCCTCCGGTTCTCGTGACCACCCGTGCACAAGCCGCACGTCCACAGCCAGCTGACTCTACTGCTACCGCTGTCCCTCAAGACCCTCAGAAACTACCCCCGCATCTGACCAAGTTGGAGTTCCGTAAGTTGCAGAGGGAAGATCTTACTTTAACACCATTGTTTTTCCAGGCTGAGACTCAACCCGACAGTATTCCTGGGTTCTTCCTAGAGAACGACTTGCTCTACCGCAGATATAGACCCAGTAAACTGAAGGAGGAGGACGATTGGGCCAACATCGAACAACTTGTGATTCCCACCAGCCTGCGGCCCACTATTCTACACCTGGCCCACGGAGCATTCTCCCACTACGGCTTCAACAAGACTTACCATGGGATTCGTCAAGACTACTACTGGCCAGGAATGGTAAATAATGTCAAACAGTACGTAAAACAGTGTCATACATGTCAGATGGCAGGCAAACCGAACGTCTCCATTCCCAGAGCACCACTGATTCCCATACAGGTGCCTGCGGAACCTTTCCACAGACTCATAATAGACTGTGTTGGTCCTTTACCTCGGACCAGTTCAGGTAACGCCTACATCCTAACCATCCTGTGTCCTACCACCAGATTTCCCATAGCAGTTCCAGTGAAGAACATCACGGCTGCTACGGTTATAAAACATCTATTGAAGATCTTCACTCAATACGGATTTCCCAGGGAGATTCAAAGTGACTGTGGTACCAACTTCACCAGTGATCTCTTCAAAAGGACACTGGAGGAGTTCAACATCAAACAGGTATTGTCCAGCCCCTATCATCCTGCTTCACAGGGTTCTCTTGAACGTAGTCATCAGACCATCAAAGCACTCTTGAAAAAGTTTTGTAGTGAAACCTCGAAGGATTGGGATAAGCAGATTGACCTTATAATGTGTATTTTCAGAAGTCTCCCCAATGAGTCCCTAGGAGTATCTCCTTATGAGATGCTCTACGGCCGTAAGTGCCGTACTCCCCTTAAGGCTTTCAAAGACTCTCTCAGAGATGCCACCTTCAGTGAGCATCAGAATGTGCCCCAGTTTCTTCAAAACCTTCAACACATTCTAGAGAGAGTCCACCGCTTTGCCCATGATAATCTATTGAAAGCCCAGGTGAGAATGAAGACTCATTACGACCAGACCAGCAAAGTAAGAAAATTCAAGCCGGGAGACTTCGTCCTTGCCTATTTCCCTATCCCAGGTTCACCTTTACAAAACAGGTTTTCAGGACCCTACTGCGTCAAAGAGTGCAGGAATAATAACAACCACGTAATAGAGACTCCAGATAGGCGGCGGAAGACCCAGCTGTGCCACGTCAACCTCCTGAAGCAATATAATGGTACTCCTCCCACTGTCCTGACTAATTGTTCTACCTTCACAGAACCCTACATTCACAGTGAGACCATACCAGCTTCTCCTCCCGAAAGCACTGACAAGGAGTCAGCGCTTTCTAATTCCAAAATCCTTAATGATCTTCCCAAATGCTTTCAGGATAATAATCGTGCTCCTTTGCCCTCTTCTAATTCCACTCTCACCTCGTCAGATAAGCCCTTCATCCTCCATGTCGACGCCAATGGTACCGACGTTGGTGGTGTCGTGATGCAGCAACGAGGCGAGAAGAATACACCTGTCAGCGACTACTGCTACAAGGAACTACGGAACCATTGGCAAGGAGCTACTCTTCCTCATCCTGAAGCTTCAGCACTTCACTCCACACCTGAAAAGTGTTCGGTCCACCATCAATACGGACCACACCACCCTACACCTCCTGCAGCACGCCCACTTCTCATCTCAACGTCTTCTACTATGGGCTTGCTAACTGCAGAAATTCAACCTGGAGACACGCTATACCAAGAGTCTGACAACATCTTAGCCCATGATCTCTCCAGAGTTTATGAAGTAGAAGCGAATCCATCCATTACTCCACCACATAACGACGTACTTCTTCCAGAACCGCAGGCTTCGGGGGAGAGTTGTGACGATAATCTCCTTCAAGAGATTGAGCCTGCTCTTCCCTCCACAATTACGTCGTTGAAGTTATATAATACTACTATGGAAGAAATGTCCAACAACGACAACAACACCAGCAAGGTTTGCCAGAGCGCAAAACGTTGCAGCCAGAGACACCTGTTCAGACTCAAACCGCCAAACTACCTGTTGATCGCTACCGGCTCCGCTGATTGGTCGCCGGTCTGGCTGCAACTGCACTCGCCCCCCCATACTACTTGATGTCTGGGGTCGCCACGACCTCAGACCTCAGAATATTCAGTGCTTTCGTGGTTACCACTCCTCCCGGCTAGACGTTAGCGTGTACTGAGAGAGGTGGTAGCTTAAAGCCAATATTCCAGCACCTTCCCTTTATCTTGTGTTGCACTTCTTGTTATTTTGCCTTAACGTAACTTTTCATTGTGTCATTTAATTATTCTTATTATTTTGATTGATTTTATTATAAGAATTTGTTTGTCCATTTTTTCATGTTTTGATTTATTTAACGTAATTAAAATTTCATTGTTAAAGTTTACTTGTGTTTTGTGTGTCTTCTCCTTACCTTACCACAGACGAAGTTCCAGTTTTTCTATTTTTTTTTATAACTATGTGACGAGGCCATACCCCTAGCCTTAAACAGCCGAACACCAACGCGTTACCGTCACAATATATATATATATATATATATATATATATATATATATATATATATGTATATATATATATAAATAATAATAGGGAAGATATATATATATATATATATATATATATATATATATATATATATATATATATATATATATATATATATATATATATATATATATATATATATATATACAGAGAGAGAATTGGGGACTTGGACTCCCACGATGCCCTCTACCTTCTCACAAAGTGCCTTACCTTGCCCAGGCTAACATACTTCTTAAGGTGTGCACCAACTTTTGGCAACCCACTTCTAAATCAATATGATGAGCTCCTCAGGTCAATATTCAGGAAGGCGCTCAACCTAGATTTAGATGACAGTCAGTGGGACCAAGCAACACTACCAGTGAGATTTGGAGGGATAGGCATACGAAAAGCAACTGAGGTAGCACTTCCAGCATTCTTATCCTCATGTACAGCAGCCAACGAATTGGTAGGGCAGATCCTACCAGAGCGTATGAGAGAGACAGCGGGAACTCATGATCAAACGTTCATCGAAGCAGCCAGACAATGGGACACCATTGCACACCCTCAACCCCGACCACAAGTCCCAAAAGACCACAAGCAGGCCCACTGGGATAGCCCCATAATGGAAAAGACTGTCACAGCAATGATTGACAACGCCGATGCTGAAAACAAAGCCCGCCTCCTAGCGGTAACAGCACCCCACGCCGGGGATTTCTTATTCTTATTATTCTATAACAGTCTCCGTGGTGTAGTGGTAAGACACTCGCCTGGCGTTCCGCGAGCGCTATGTCATGGGTTCGTATCCTGGCCGGGGAGGATTTACTGGGCGCAATTCCTTAACTGTAGCCTCTGTTTAACGCATCAGTAAAATGTGTACTTGGATGAAAAAACGATTCTTCGCGGCAGGGGATCGTATTCCAGGGACCTGCCCGAAATGCTACGCGTACTAGTGGCTGTACAAGAATGTAACAACTCTTGTATATATCTCAAAAAAAAAAAAAAAAAAAAAAAAAAAAATATTTGCGGTGCCCAATGCAGCCCTGGGAACTCGCCTCAGTCATGACGCTCTCCGCATTGGAGTTGCCCTTCGCCTTGCCGCCCCCATCCTCACCGAACATAGGTGCATCTGCGGAACTGCGATGGCAGACCAATATGGTCGTCATGGTCTGGTATGTCGTAAATCACAGGGTAAAATTGCAAGACGTGAAGAAGTCAACGACATCATCAAGAGGAGCCTCGCCACAGCCCGCTGCCCGGCACAAAGAGAACCGCACTTATCCAGACCTAACGACCCTCAGAAGCTTGACGTCTGCGAGGCTCTACACATCAAGAAGTCAACACCAGCAATCAACAGCCAATTAATGCACAACTATATTCTACCCACCTCAAGACTCCGCTCCAATATAGAAGCATCAAGAAATATGGACCAATAGGCTTTCTACAAAATCACTTCCATTCAATACCCATTGTTTCGTGTTCTGTCTTGTGTTTAGGAATTTAATACCCTATTAATACCACCTCACCCCATCCACCTCACTCAAATGTAGATATAAACAAATCGAAGATGTGTAAGTTGTTTTCAGTTGTGTATGTGTAAAGCTAAAGTCTTTGAAAATGTAATAAGTTTTACGAAACGCGCTCAAGTGTCGCGTCAGACTAGAGATAAAAATGAATTTTGGAGAATTGATTTTTGAATTACCACCAACAGTGAAAAGAAACGTACGAAAGATCGAGAAAATTCGTGTTAGAATTATTAATCTTACTTTTTCGGTCATATTTAATAATATATGTCTACATGAAAGACTGCTACCAAAATATACTAATATATATATATATATATATATATATATATATATATATATATATATATATATATATATATATATATACATATATATATATATATATATATATATATATATATATATATATATATATATATATATATATATATATATATATATATGTCGTACCTAGTAGCCAGAACGCACTTCTCAGCCTACTATGCAAGGCCCGATTTGCCTAATAAGCCAAGTTTTCATGAATTAATTGTTTTTCGACAACCTAACCTAACCTAACCTAACTTTTTCGGCTACCTAACCTAACCTAAATTATAAAGATAGGTTAGGTAGGGTTGGTTAGGTTCGGCCATATATCTACGTTAATTTTAACTCCAATAAAAAAAAAATGCCCTCATACATAATGAAATGGGTAGCTTTATCATTTCATAAGAAAAAATTTGAGAAAATATATTAATTCAGGAAAACTTGGCTTATTAGGCAAATCGGGCCTTGCATAGTAGGCCGAGAAGTGCATTCTGGCTACTAGGTACGATATATATATATATATATATATATATATATATATATATATATATATATATATATATATATATATATATGTATATATATATATATATATATATATATATATATATATATATATATATATATATATATATATATATATATATATTGTGACAATAATCTCCTTCAAGAGATTGAGCCTGCTCTTCCCTCTACAAATACGTCGCAACAAACTATATAAAACTACTAGGGAAGAAATGTCCAACAACGACAACAACATCTCCAAGGTTTGACAGAGCGCAAAACGTATGCAGCCAGTGACACCTGTTCAGACTCAAACCGCCAAACTACCTGTTGATCGCTGCCGGCTCCTCGCTGATTGGTCGCCGGTCTGGCTGCAACTGCACTCGCCCCCCCCCATACTACTTGATGTCTGGGGTCGCCACGACCTCAGACCTCAGAATATTCAGTGCTTTCGCTGTTACCACTTCTCCCGGCTAGACGTACAGCTTTTGAATGCGTGTACCGAGAGAGGTGATAGCTTAAAGCCAATATTCCAGCACCTTACATTAATTTTTGTATTGCACTTCTTGTTATTTTGTCTTAACGTAACTTTTCATTGTGTCATTTAATTATTCTTATTATTTTGATTGATTGATTTTATTATACAAATTTGTTTGTCCCTTTTATTCATGTTTTGATTTATTTAACGTAATTAAAATTTCATTGTTAAAGTTTACTTGTGTTTTGTGTGTCTTCTCCTTACCTTACCACAGACGAAGTTCCAGTTTTTCTATTTTTTTTTTATAACTATGTGACGAGGCCATACCCCTAGCCTTAAACAGCCGAACACCAACGCGTTACCGTCACAAGTTATATGGGGGCCTGTCCTAGGAGCTTCACTCAGGTACTGGTGCCAAGTGGTAATTTATGGTAAGCGTATTTAACTTTGTTAACGTAGCTTTACTATTTTTCATTTAATTTCATTTTTATAAGGTGCGGTGTATTGTGCATTACGAGAGTAACATATGGTGAAGGTGAGACAACTTTGGATTACGTGGTGACTGTAGGCCGCAGTCATACTCTTAATTGGTCATCTCTCCCTCCGTGTTATTACTCGTGTTTACCATCTTTGTCCCTTGAATATTTCTCATTTTTGACAGATCATCATATTGGTACCCTGGTACTGTGGTCTGCCCCGGGTCAAGAGTACCCAATCTTCTGCAATCTGACTGTAGGAGGACAAAGAGGGCCATAGTTCCTCTAGCTCGAACTTTAGTTGCTGACTTGGGACCTCAGCAGCAGTTCTCGTCACCAGTTGACACCTCGCACCCCTACACGTCAGTCAGAGATGATGATACATACAACGGTAGGGAATTAGCTTACTTTTCAGAGCACAAAAGTTCGCTAATTCTGTAAGTATCATATTAAATTCAGTAGGAAAAACTTGCTTTATGTCCTATAGAGACTTGGCAAGGTATGCCTACATCCTTGGACTACCAATTTTACTTTTGAAGCATTTAATTGTTTCATTTGTTTCCGAAACTCTGTTTCATTTGTTAGTAGGATATTCTTGCCCTTATCCTTTTACATGAGTACCGGGTACAAGATTTCCTGCGCCCTTGATTTAATTTAATCATTTAACATCTTTTACTTAACTTTAATTGTTAAAGATCTCACAGGATAGGTACCAGTTGCCACGTTGTCCTGTTTCTGACATTCACTATTGAATATTCGTGTACCTTTATTTGCTAATTTCACCATGTTTCGTCTCCAAGCTTTCCGTACAAATCCAGCAGGTGAAATAGGGACTTTAAGTCGTGCCAAGAAGACTGAATTACAAACTCTTGCACATGAGTATCAATTAGAAGTTCCCTACTAAGCCAACAAAAATGACCTACACAACCTGTTGCTGGATTACTATTTAGAGCAAGGTAAGATAGACTCTGAAACTCATGAAACTTACTATATTGCAGATAAAACTGATTTGGCAACGCTGAAACTCAAACTAGAGCTGGCCAAGATTGAAGAACGAACAGCTGCCATACGGAGGGAAGAACACGAACGCGAAGCCGCTTTGAGGAGAGACGAACAAGAACGCGAGGCTGCTTTGAGAAGAGAAGAACAAGAACGAGAAATCACCCTCAGAGAACGCGAAGCTGCCTTGAGAAGAGAAGAACACGAACGTGGACTCGCCCTCCAGGAACGTGAGGTTGCACTACTCCGTGAACGTGAGAGAGTACAGCTCGAAACCAAACAACGCGAGTTAGAGATGCAACGCGAACATGACAAGCAACAAGCGACTCTGGCTCTAGAGTGTCGTCAACGGGAAATCGCCTTGGAAACTTCACACTTCACTCAACGCCAGCAAGCTACTGCCAATCTTCCCGTCAGTTTTAATATATCACATGCAAGTAAGTTAATGCCATCCTTTGTAGAAGCAGAAGTTGATGTGTTTTTCACCACCTTTGAAACCCTTGCTAATCAACTCAGTTGGCCTGTCGACCAATGGGCCACACTTCTCAGAGTCCATCTTACAGGTAGAGCTGCAGTCACACTCAGTACTCTGGCGTCTGAGAATGACTACCACACTCTGAAACAAGCAGTGTTGGACGCCTACCTACTTTCCACCGAAAGTTATAGAAGGAAATTCCGTGACCACCTGAAGACAAGTACCACTACCTTCCTCGAGTTTGCTAACACGAAACGGAGGTATTTCATGAAATGGCTGGAAGCAGCACATGTCTCTACTTTTACAGAACTCGTCAACCTGATGCTTGTTGAAGAATTCTTGAGGCGTGTGCCGCCTCCTGTCCGCCTCTACTTAGCAGATAAAGAAGAAACCGACTACCTGAAGTGTGCTAAGTCGGCTGACACTTACAGCCTCATCCACCGGCTGACACCCGAACCATCCTCCGGTAAGAAGTCGTGGTACAGTTACGAGAAGGTGAGCCCCGATCAAGCTGGTTCACAACTGTACTGCAAGTATTGTAGACTCTATGGACATACCATAGACAAGTGTGGTAAGTCTCAATACAAGGGAATCACTGACCAACAAAAACCCAAACCAACTCCTCCTAAGTCCGGTAAGCCTGTGATGAATGTTGGTGTTGATGTTAATGATCTTTCTCTTTTCAGTAACCACCTGTATACTGGAACTGTCTCAGCCAACGGTTCAAATCCGGAGGGACGTTTCAAATTGAAGATCTTGAGGGACACAGCGGCTCTTCAATCGATCATCTTGAAGTCGGCTGTGCCCAACATCACCTACACCGGAGAAACTGTCTTCATCACTGACCTCACTGCTACCACTCCATACCCTCTCGCCAGAGTCCACCTGGATTGTCCCTACGTGAACGGGGAAGTCCAAGTCGCCGTCAGGGAAAAGCCTTTTCCCATGCCTGGAGTGCAACTTCTCCTAGGCAACGACTTGGCAGAAGACCTGCAACCGACCAACCTGATCGTCATGGACAAACCCCAGGTGTGTAACTCTGTGCCAATAAACCCTATTCTAGAGTATGTTCCAGCAGAGGTTCAAGAGAGTGATGAAGTTTTTCCTCCGGTTCTCGTGACCACCCGTGCACAAGCCGCACGTCCACAGCCAGCTGACTCTACTGCTACCGCTGTCCCTCAAGACCCTCAGAAACTCCCCCCGCATCTGACCAAGTTGGAGTTTCGTAAGTTGCAGAGGGAAGATCTTACTTTAACACCATTGTTTTTCCAGGCTGAGACTCAACCCGACAGTATTCCTGGGTTCTTCCTAGAGAACGACTTACTCTACCGCAGATATAGACCCAGTAAACTGAAGGAGGAGGACGATTGGGCCAACATCGAACAACTTGTGATTCCCACCAGCCTGCGGCCCACTATTGTACACCTGGCCCACGGAGAATTCTCCCATTACGGCTTCAACAAGACTTACCATGGGATTCGTCAAGACTACTACTGGCCAGGTATGGTAAATAACGTCAAACAGTACGTAAAACAGTGTCATACATGTCAGATGGCAGGCAAACCGAACATCTCCTTTCCCAGAGCGCCACTGATTCCCATACAGGTGCCTGCGGAACCTTTCCACAGACTCATAATAGACTGTGTTGGTCCTTTACCTCGGACCAGTTCAGGTAACGCCTACATCCTAACCATCCTGTGTCCTACCACCAGATTTCCCATAGCAGTTCCAGTGAAGAACATCACGGCTGCTACGGTTATAAAACATCTATTGAAGATCTTCACTCAATACGGATTTCCCAGGGAGATTCAAAGCGACTGTGGTACCAACTTCACCAGTGATCTCTTCAAAAGGACACTGGAGGAGTTCAACATCAAACAGGTATTGTCCAGCCCCTATCATCCTGCTTCACAGGGTTCTCTTGAACGTAGTCATCAGACTATCAAAGCACTCTTGAAAAAGTTTTGTAGTGAAACCTCGAAGGATTGGGATAAGCAGATTGACCTTATAATGCGTATTTTCAGAAGTCTCCCCAATGAGTCCCTAGGAGTATCTCCTTATGAGATGCTCTACGGCCGTAAGTGCCGTACTCCCCTTAAGGCTTTCAAAGACTCTCTCAGAGATGCCACCTTCAGTGAGCATCAGAATGTGCCCCAGTTTCTTCAAAACCTTCAACACATTCTAGAGAGAGTCCACCGTTTTGCCCATGATAATCTATTGAAAGCCCAGGTGAGAATGAAGACTCATTACGACCAGACCAGCAAAGTAAGAAAATTCAAGCCGGGAGACTTCGTCCTTGCCTATTTCCCTATCCCAGGTTCACCTTTACAAAACAGGTTTTCAGGACCCTACTGCGTCAAAGAGTGCAGGAATAATAACAACTACGTAATAGAGACTCCAGATAGGCGGCGGAAGACCCAGCTGTGCCACGTCAACCTCCTGAAGCAATATAATGGTACTCCTCCCACTGTCCTGACTAATTGTTCTACCTTCACAGAACCCTACATCCACAGTGAGACCTTCCCAGCTTCTCCTCCCGAAAGCACTGACAAGGAGTCAGCGCTTTCTAATTCCGAAATCCTTAATGATCTTCCCAAATGCTTTCAGGATAATAATCGTGCTCCTTTGCCATATTCTAATTCCACTCTCACCTCGTCAGATAAGCCCTTCATCCTCCATGTCGACGCCAGGGGTACCGACGTTGGTGGTGTCGTGATGCAGCAACGAGGCGAGAAGAATACACCTGTCAGCGACTACTGCTACAAGGAACTACGGAACAATTGGCAAGGAGCTACTCTTCCTCATCCTGAAGCTTCAGCACTTCACTCCACACCTGAAAAGTGCTCGGTCCACCATCAACACGGACCACACCACCCTACATCTCCTGCAGCACGCCCACTTCTCATCTCAACGTCTTCTACTATGGGCTTGCTACCTGCAGAAATTCAACCTGGAGACACGCTATACCAAGAGTCTGACAACATCTTAGCCCCTGATCTCTCCAGAGTTTATGAAGTAGATGCGACTCCATCCATTACTCCACCACATAACGACGTACTTCTTCCAGAACCGCAGGCTTCGGGGGAGAGTTGTGACAATAATCTCCTTCAAGAGATTGAGCCTGCTCTTCCCTCTACAAATACGTCGCAACAAACTATATAAAACTACTAGGGAAGAAATGTCCAACAACGACAACAACATCTCCAAGGTTTGCCAGAGCGCAAAACGTATGCAGCCAGGGACACCTGTTCAGACTCAAACCGCCAAACTACCTGTTGATCGCTGCCGGCTCCTCGCTGATTGGTCGCCGGTCTGGCTGCAACTGCACTCGCCCCCCCCCATACTACTTGATGTCTGGGGTCGCCACGACCTCAGACCTCAGAATATTCAGTGCTTTCGCTGTTACCACTTCTCCCGGCTAGACGTACAGCTTTTGAATGCGTGTACCGAGAGAGGTGATAGCTTAAAGCCAATATTCCAGCACCTTACATTAATTTTTGTATTGCACTTCTTGTTATTTTGTCTTAACGTAACTTTTCATTGTGTCATTTAATTATTCTTATTATTTTGATTGATTTTATTATACAAATTTGTTTGTCCCTTTTATTCATGTTTTGATTTATTTAACGTAATTAAAATTTCATTGTTAAAGTTTACTTGTGTTTTGTGTGTCTTCTCCTTACCTTACCACAGACGAAGTTCCAGTTTTTCTATTTTTTTTTTTATAACTATCAGCCCCTAGCCTTAAACAGCCGAACACCAACGCGTTACCGTCACAATATATATAGTGGTCAGCTCTGTATTCCCCTATTCTTGCATATTGGAGTCATAATTCACCTTGTATTATTAACTAAAAGACGTTTTGGTAGATTTTATAACACTTGAGAGGAAGCATGATGTTGCAGTGTGAAGAAATTCAATTCTAGTTTATTTGGGATTAGGCTACGATGCGTCTCCTTCATATTAAAATAGCAATGCGAGCCGAGAGAGGAGGTGAGTTCCCGCCCAGAGGCGAGAATCTCAGTACATTCTGAACACGGCGCGAGCTGGGGCGTGATTGGTACGGTGGGGGTACTTTCGGGGTACTTTCACCCTAATGCCCCTGTTACCTAGCAATAAATAGGTACCTGGGAGTTAGACAGCTGCTATGGGCTGCTTCCTAGGAGTGGAGGCCCGGTCGAGGACCGGGCCGCGGGGACACTAAGCACCGAAATCATCTCAAGATAACCATCTGTCCTCCAAACTCGGACAAACATTCTCTACTACAGACATTGAAGCATTGCTATTTTCCCATTGATTTTTATGTATTGTGTGGAATTTGTAAAGCAGCTTACTTTGAGGGTTGCACAGTCTCTTTGACTGCAATACCAGCAGACTGATCTCAAAGGGAACTCTGCAAACATAATTTCACAGAGTTTGAGAGGATGACAACTGAGCCCCAAATTTTTCCTCAGCACTAAGTGACCTGGCCTTTGTCATCCTTTTTTCTGTAGAGGGAAAAATGGAATTGTGTTTGAGCTCTTTGCCGAAATTTGGTTAAATATATGAAAATATATTTAAAGTTAAATAAAATAGAAGAAATTCTACTTCAAAAATTGAGTTGTGCTAAAAAGCTGCAATAAAATTGCAATTTATTAAACAATTAAAACTTTGTATTCAAAATAATATTAATACAAATAATAATTCTAACAGTGGTTTTGGGATCGTATTGGGCTTACAAAGGTTGTGAGGCCTCCACAACGACTTACTGACCAGCCAGAAGATTGTGAGGCCTCCACAACGACTTACTGACCAGCTAGCAGGTTGTGAGGCCTCCACAACGACTTACTGACCAGCAAGCAGGTTGTGAGGTCTCCACAACGACTTCCTGACCAACTAGCAGGTATACATTGGTCCTGATCATTGTCCAGGACTAAAGTAAACTTTCTCTATATATACACCTAATGTGTATATATACAGAGAGCCAATATGCACTGGCTTGCTTTATTCCACAAGTTTGGTCTGGATGTGAGAAGAGACCATCACCAGAGAAGTCTTAACAAACAACACAGAAATCATCAATAGATACAGCGATAGCAGGTGGCTCGACATCTGCGAGGCAATACACATCAAAAAGTCAACACCAGCAATCAACAGCCAATTAATGCACAACTACATTATACCCACTTCAAAACTCCGTACCAATATAGAAGCATCAAGAGAAAGTATGGGCCAATAGGCCCTTTGCAGTCACTTCCATTCTTCACTCTCATTTATCCAATTTATACAAATTGTTCCGTGTTCTGTCTTGTGTTGTCGAAGGTTTGTTCACCTCATCCAAAACTGTTGCAACATATCACCTCACCCAAATGCGAGTAAATAAGACAAGCAAAGTTCAGAGTTCAAAGTTCTGTATTACGGGCTCACCATAGCCCGTGCTACATGGACACTTCGTCCTGAGTAGCTAAATCTTTAACAACAACAACATCAGAGTTAGCATAAGTAAAACTCTGTTTAGTGTTTTCAGGTTACAGTTGTGTGTGTGTAAACTAAAATCTTTGAAAATGTAATAAGTTATTATGAAACGCGTTCAAGCATCGCGTCAGACTAGAAATAAAAATGAATTTTGGAGAATTGATTTTTCAATTACCATCAACAGTAAAAAGAAACATAATAAATATTGAGAAAATTCGAGTTAGAATTATTACTCTAACTTTTTCGGTCATATTTAACAACAAATGTTTACAAGAAAGACTGCTACCAAAACGTACCCAAGACCCCCCTACTCCACTCCCTCCATGCCGGCTCGTCATCAACCAGCCAACTACCGTTCCCAGCCTGCCTGCTCCTGATTGGTGACTCGCCGACTGCACACCTGCACACTGCACTTCAGCGCCCTCTACCTGAGTCGATGTCTGGGCTTGATCCAGCCATTGAAGTCAGAATATCCTTGTGCTCTCAAGCCATGAACAACTAACTGATATACGCTGTGTATAAGCTGAATGTTTCTCAGTTAGTGCTAATATTTTCAGCACCTGATTATTTTTCACCTTTAACTTTATTATTATTGTAGAGTAACTTCATCCCTATTATTAATTTATGTTATATTGTTTTTGACTTCTTCTTTTGCACTGTACATTGCCAAGGGATTGTCTTTGTTTATATTTAATTTTTTATATTAATTAAAGTTTCATTGTTCATACTTTGTGTTTTGCGTGTCTTCCCTTACTTTACCACAGACAGACAGAAAACAGGCAAGCAGTCAATCTTTTTTTTTTTTACAAGTGTGACTAGGCACTGACACCAGCCATTGGAGGACTGCTGAACATCTACACTCCAACACTTTCTCGTCACATTTAATGGGGGCCTGTCCACGGAGCTTCACTCAGGTACTAGTACCAGAACGTCAATTTGTGGTAAGCGTACTTGGCTTTGATACACTTGCTTTTCAATATTTTCATTACTTTTAATATTTATATGGTGCTGTGTGTATTGTGCATTCTGAGAGTAGCATATGGTGAGTGTTGGATAACTTTGGATTACGTGGTGACTGTAGGCCTCAGTCATTCTCTTAATTGGTCATCCCTCCCTCCGTGTTATTACTCGTGTTTTCCACTTTTTGTCCCTAGGATATTTCTCAATCTCAGACAGATCATCATTTTGGGTACCCTGGTACTTTGGTTTGTCTTCGGGTCAAAGCACCCTATCTTCTGCAATTCGACCGAAGGAGGATGAAGAGGGGCCATAGTTCCTCTAGCACGGACTACGTTGCTGAGTTGGGACCTGAGCAGCAGTTCTCGTCACCAGTTGACACTCGCACCCCTACACGTCGGTCAGAGATGATGATATTTACTTGGGTAGGGAATTAGCTTTCTTTTTTCAGAGCACAAAGTTCGCTAATTCTGTAAGTATCATATTTCATTTAGTGGGAAACCCTTGCTTCTGTCCTATAGAGACTCGGCAAGGTATGCCTACATTCTTGGACTACCTTATTCACTTTTGGAACAATTAAATGTTTCATTTGTTTTAGAAACTCAGTTTCATTTATTTAGTAGGATTTTCTTGCCCTTATTCTCTTACATTGAGTACCGGGTACAAGATTTCCTGCGCTTTTGATTGACTAATCATTTACCATTCCAAAATTAACATTAATTGTTAAATATTAAATTCCACAGGATAGTTACCAGTTGCCACGTTATCCTGTTACTGACACTTACCATATCACAAGTATTCGTTGTACATTTATTTGCTATTTTTCACCATGTTTCGTCTCCCAGCTTTTCGTAACGATCCAACAGGTGAAATAGGAACCTTAAGTCGTGCCAAGAGGACCGAATTACAAACTCTTGCACACGTGTATCAACTAGATGTTCCCCATGGAGCCAACAAAAGTGAATTGCATAACTTAATAATGGATCACCTCTTAGATGAAGGGAAGATTAACTCTGAAACTCACGAAACTTATTCTATTGCAGATAAACATGACTTGGCAACTATAAAACTCAAGCTCGAACTTGCAAAACTCGAGCGGGAACAACAGCAAGAAGCTATCCATATGAGAGAACGAGAGGCTGCAATCAGGAAAGAAGAAGCTGCAATAAGGAAAGAAGAGCATGAAAGAGAGGCGGCCCTGGCGAAAGAAGCTCTCCAACTGAGGGAAAGAGAAGCTGCAATGAGGAAAGAAGAACAAGAACGTGAGACAGTACTACTCAGAGAGCGTGAGCGAGTACAGCTTGAAGCAAAACAACGCCACCTGGAGATACAACGCGAGCATGACAAACAACAAGCGGATATTGTTATAGAATGTCGTCAACGAGAACTCACGTTGGAAACTACACACCACACTCAGCGCCGCCAACAAGCTACCGCTAGTCTTCCAGTAAGTTTCAATGTCTCCCATGCAAGTAAGTTAATGCCACCATTCGTTGAGACAGAGATCGATGTCTTTTTTACCACCTTTGAGACCCTAGCTAACAAACTTGGCTGGCCTGCTGATCAAGGGTCTACCCTTCTCAGAGTGCATCTTACAGGTAGAGCTGCAGTTACTCTCAGTACCTTAGCGTCTGAGAATGACTACCAGACCCTGAAGCAAGCAGTTCCGGACGCCTACCTTCTCTCCACCGAAAGCTACATACGAAAATTCCGTGATCATCTAAAGGCAAGTACCACCACCTTTCTAGAATTTGCCAATACCAAGAAAAGATATTTCATGAAATGGCTGGAAGCAGCACATGTCTCTACATTTGCAGAACTCGTCACACTCATCTTAGTTGAGGAATTCTTGAGACGTGTTCCCCCTTCCGTCCGTTTATATTTAGCAGATAAAGAAGAAACCGAATACATCAAATGTGCGAAGTCGGCTGACACATACAGCCTCATCCACCGGCTTACACCAGAACCACCTTCCAGTAAGAAGTCTTGGTATAGTTATGATAAAGTAGGTACAGATCAAGCAAGCTCTCAATTGTATTGTAGGTATTGCAAACTCTATGGACATACCATAGATAGATGTGGGAAAGCTCAATACAAAGGCAATGAAACAACTTAACCCAAACTGACTTCTCCTATGTCCGGTAAGCCTGTGATGAATGTTGGTGTTCCTATTAATGATCTTTCTCTCTTCAGCAAACACCTGTATCCTGGAACTGTCTCAACCAATGGTACAGATTCGGAGGGACGTTTCAAATTGAAGATCTTGAGGGACACAGCGGCTCTTCAGTCCATAATATTGAAATCAGCTGTGCCATCACCTACACCGGGAAAACCGTCCTTATCACTGACCTCACTCCTACCACTCCATATCCACTCGCCAGAGTCCACCTGGATTGTCCTTTTGTGACCGGTGAGGTCCAAGTCGCCATCAGGAAGAAGCCTATTCCCATGTCTGGAGTGCAACTTCTCCTGGGCAAGGACTTGGCAGAAGACCTGCAACCGTCCAACCTGATCATCATGGACAAACCCCAGGTATGTAACTCTGTAGTGGACAATCCCATCTTTGAGTATGTTTCAGCAGAGGTCCAAGAAAGTGATGAAGTTTCTCCTCCGGTTTTGGTGACCACCCGTGCACAAGCTGCACGCCCGCAACCAGGTGACTCTACTGCTACCGCTGTCCCTCAAGACCCTCAGAATCTACCACCAAATCTTACCAGTTTGGAGTTCCGTAAGTTACAGAGGGAAGATCAATCATTAACACCACTATTCTTCCAGGCTGAGACTCAACCTGACAGTATCCCTGGGTTCTTCCTAGAGAATCAGTTGCTCTACCGCAGGTACAGACCCAGTAAGCTGAAGGAGGACGACGATTGGGCAAATGTCGAACAACTAGTGATTCCCACCAGCCTACGGCCCGATATTCTACACCTAGCCCACGGAGCTCTTTCTCACTATGGTTTTAACAAAACCTATCACGGAATCAGACAAGACTACTACTGGCCAGGTATGGTAAAGGACGTCAAAAAGTACGTGCAAGAGTGTCATACATGTCAGATGGCAGGTAAACCTAACATCTCTATTCCCCATGCCCCATTGACTCCTATTCAGGTGCCTGCGGAACCTTTCCACAGACTCATCATAGACTGTGTTTTTCCTTTACCCCGGACCAGTTCTCGCAACGCCTATATACTAACTATCCTGTGTCCTACCACCAGATTCCCCATAGCAGTTCCAGTAAAGAACATTACGGCTGCTACTGTGGTGAAACAGCTAATGAAGATCTTCACTGTTATGATCTCAGCCTGCAGGAGAAACGAGTCTCCCTCCTTGAGAGTTATTCATCAAGCCTGACCTGATTAGAAGGTCTAGCGAATATTGAGGTGATAACGCATATGTAAAATAGTTGCTTGGATATGTGTAACAGTTTGAGATTATGGGCAATGAAGAAGAAAACAGATAAATGACTGGCGAGGGGATGTGGACATTTTGCTGGAGGCGTGAGGCTCGCTTCCGGAGGACCTTGACCTCACTTGAGTGCCAGACATTGCAGGGGGAAGCCGCGCTCCGTTTGAGCTCCCGTCAGAAGGGAACCCCTAGTGATATATCTCGAAGAGAAGAGAAGTGTGCAGACGTACCAGCTGTGGAATCGAGCTGGGGACGTGTGGTCTCAAGTCGTGGGCGATAATTAGTGAATATTAAGCCGCCCGGAGGCATTATTGTGGGCCGTGGAGCGCCCTGACCAAGCCTCGTCAGAGGAAGAAGCGCCCTCGACCAGACGATCTGTGGTAAGCACGATATACGCCAGTTCATAGTGATTGCTTGTAGTTGGTCGTGTGCCCAGCGACAGTAGCGATGTTTATTTATAAGTTAGACATGTTTTAATAAGGCAGAAGGCCTGAAATAAGAGAGTGGAGAGGGAGGAACACGGAGCGACGTCCATCCACTCTGAGCGCTGGCGGGCGACTGAGGGAACCCGGGTCCTGACGGAGGAAGACCCTCCCAGCGAGTGAGGACCGCCGCCAGGCGAGGTGGAGTATGGACCCGCCCAAAACGGGGGAGTCCACTCTCACTGTATGTAGAGAACAGATAGAGGTTTGAGGCAAGCATATTGTGTGAATATATTTTGTTTATGTGTTAAAGGGGAACATTTTATTGGAGTGTCGATGGGTTGCAGGTTTGTTCTTTGGGGAAGAAGTTGCTGAGAACTTCGAAGCCAGCAGATGAAGTAGCTGATGAGACTCCAAGGTAGTGGAGCAGAGGACCTCGAGCTGTGAGGAGAAGCAGCAGTGAAGAGGAGTGTCACGTGCTTCTGTAGAGGTGGAGAAGCACCATAGTTGCTCGGGGAAACTTCATGGTGTAGCAGCCAAGAGAGCTGTGGAGGACCCTAGCAGAAGGGTGAAGCACAGTAGTTGCTCAAGGAAACTTCATGATAGCAGCCTGGAGGAGCTGTAGAGGATCCTGGTGGTGAAGCCCGGAAGAACCTAAGGGTATTAGGGTAGTGAACTTCCAGAGGTGGAAGGGGAAGTTCTGGTGGATTACTTATAGGGAGTTGATAGTGTTTGGTTGTCATTAGCGTGCAAGACGCAGTGAGAGGTGAGTGACTGTTGGCATTCTTATGTCAAGGAGTGTTTTTACACTGAAGTTTAGAGTTACAGCCGTAGGGTGGATTATCTACAGATGTATGGCGTTCCAGGACTGACAGTGATCGATGGATCATTGTTGTGTATCAATGAACATTTATACTGATATATGTGATTGCATTCAAATGCTGATTTTCTATATATATATTATCTTGCTGATGGTGCAACAGTGTATGTAGACTTGATCAACTTGAGGTGGTTGATAGTATCAGGTGGTGAACCAGGAGATAGGATACCACTTGATAAGCTGATAATAGAGTTCTGATGGTGTTGGAGTGCAACCTGATTGTGATATTATAGAGTATAGGATTCATTATTATTACATGTGTGTATGTATCGTGTATGTGCTTTGTCCAGTAAATGTATCCCAATTTGCTGGTGTTTGCCCTTGTCCAGTGAGGCTTCCCAGGAGGTAGTAAAGAAGGAGAGAGAGAGAGAAAGAACCAAGAACCACTGCCGTGGACAGGGTAAAAGGTAATACTAATAAGTCAAAAAGGGGATTGAGGAGATCATATCACCTAAGGAGAGAGTGGGGAGTCACAGCGGCTCGAGTGGGTGTGTGCACGTGACAACGAGGCTAAGTGTTGGAGCCGCATCCCCTAAACGTGTCACGTTGAGCCCCTCTCCAAGAGCCAGAAGCGCCAAGGGTGATCTCCTAGTATAAGCACTCTACCGAGTTGTGGGTTGGGTTGTCCGTAGAGAAGGATCAACGACGACAACACCAACCAACCCACAGTCTATAATAAATTGGGGGCCTGTGTCCGGGAGAGTGAACTGACACACCCACACCCTGTCCAAGAGTGGATTTGTACATCCCTGCTGAGATAAACTGTGTGACCGCAGGTGTATACTCTCTCTCTTGGGAAGACTCACAGGACAAAGATGGATAAGGTGCAAGCGTTTGTGGAGTCAGGCAAGCCTGAGGACTTGGAAGGTTGCACGAGGGATCAATTGAAACAAATAGCAGAAAAATGTGGCATCAGGTTGAAAGCATCTAAAGTAGCTGGGATGAAGGATGAGATCCTGAGGCAGTTAAGAGCCAAAAGTGAAGCGGCAGAACAAGGAGCCCAGAAAGGTGCTGAAAGTGAAAAGGAGGATGATGGGCAGGATGAAGTGAGATCCCAGGGATCGAGTAGGAGCAGCAAGAGTAGCCGCAGTAGTAGGAGTAGCCGAAATAGGAGCTTGGAGAGATTCCAGTTAGAGCTCCAGATCCAACAACAGCGTGAGGAGAGACAGTTCCAGCTGGAAAAGATGAAGTTAGAACTCCAGATGAAAAATGAAGCAGAGAAGGAAAAAGAAAAAACCAGGCTGGAAGTAGAAAAAGAAAAAACCAGGCTGGAAGTAGAAAAAGAGAAAACCAGACTGGAAGTAGAAAAAGAGAAAACCAGAATAAGGGAACTGGAGTTGGAACAGGAGAAAGAAAAAGAGAAAACCAGAGTAAGGGAACTGGAGTTGGAACAGGAGAAAGAAAAAGCCCAAGTCGAAAAAGAAAAAGAGAGAACAAAACAAATGCAGATAGAAGCGAATAGAACCTTGGCTGAGCAAAGGATTGAACATGGGTTGCCAGAGAGCACCACCCAGGTATCACACCCACCAGATGTTAGGGTTAGGGAGAAGGACATTCCCTTGTTTGTTCCCGAAGAGGCAGAGAGCTTTTTCGAACACTTTGAAAAAGTAGCCAGCATCAAGGAGTGGCCACAGGAGGAATGGGCCCAGCTGGTCCAGTTAAGATTGACCGGTGCAGCCAGGGAGGCATACACCCAATTGTCACTGGAAGAGTGCCAGGATTATGCCACAGTAAAGAGCAGCATATTGCGCTCGTTTCAGTTAACCCCAGAAGCTTATAGAAAGCGCTTCAGAGAGATGATCAAAGTTGGAGCATGTACGTTTGCTGAGACAGCAAGTGATCTGGAAAGACGATTCCAGAAGTGGATTGAGGCTGCTGGAGTTGGATCCTACGCTGACCTGAAGCAACTGATGGTCATGGAGAAGTTCTTGGAGATGATGCATCCCGAAACAAAGTTCAAGATCCAAGAAGCAGGGATAAAGGAGGTGAAAGATGCCGCAGATAGGGCAGATATGATTACTGAAGCATACTAGAGCTTGAGGGAGAACAGAGTGAGAAGCGAGGCGAGACGCAGCAATGGCAGATCCAATGGAGTCTGGGGAGGAAGAAATTATGAGAGACCCAGAAGAGTCTGGGGTGAGAAAAAGTTTTGATAAATGGGCAGATAAAAGTAAATACCCTAAAACTCAGAAGAGTAGGTCGCGCACTTCGTCTGAAAGTGAGGATGGAGGGGCTAAGCGAGAAACTAATCATTATCCAGGGAATCAAGAGTCCAGTAAAGCTCCACAGAGTACGAGTAGTACGTCTGGCCCGAGGAACTCCAATACGAGTGGGCAGAGTCAGAGCTACTCTGGTACGTATAGGAGAGATTTCTCCCAGATGAGATGTTACAATTGTAACGGATTGGGTCACGTGATGCGAGATTGTAGGCAGGGCAAGAGAATTGTGACCCTGGCCATGTGTGACCCCCGAGGTAAATATATTAATGTGTTCCAAGACAAACCACAGAGAGCAAACTTAGTGAATGAGAGGTATAGGCCGTTCATGAGTAAAGGTTGGATCAGTGTAGGAGGCCAACCTGAGATAGAAGTGGGTATCTTAAGAGATACCGGAGCTAATCAGAGCTTAATTACGAGAAGCCTGATTGGGAATGGTCGACGGTTAGCTGGCAGTGGGAAGATGAAAGTATATGGGTTATTGTCTGAGAGTGACATGCCCGTATGCACTGTCCAGCTAAGGTCGGAATATGTGTCGGCAGAGGTGATGTTGGGAGTGTGCCCCGACATACCTATTCCAGGAGTCCAAGTGATCCTGGGGAATGACTTGTGTGGGACAAAGGTGTTGCCAAGAGTCATAGCGGAGACTGTGCCAGAGGAGAGCCCAGAAGGCAACGGCACGGGTGGGACACCTGAGAGTGTGAACCTGACTGACATCCGAGGAGATGCGTCAGGAGACCGCCAAGCCATTGAGTACCCTGTCTCGGTAGTGATGTAGGCAGAGGTGGCCGACAAGGAAGACGCTGGAGAAGATGATACAGTGTCGATTAAACCGGTAGAAGATATCGATGTAGATATAGCGTGGCTGTTTGATGAAGGTCCAGCCCAGGAAAACGAAGTCTCGGTGAGGTCAAAAGTGAAGATGACCCAGCTGAAGAAAACTCATGTGAAGAGAGTTGACCTGAGTAGAGCCCAGACTGCTGAAATTAAGAGTCGGAAGGTGAATGCAACTGTGCTGAGTAGGAATGAGGAAAGATGTGGACAGACTGAGGACGGGAGTAGAGCGTCAAGTTGTCCATGAGCACAGAGGCATATGGATAGTGGAGTTAAGTTGTTTGAGATGTCAGGAGTTGACTTGTTTCACACAAAACGTGGAGGAGAGATAGTGAAGAAGAGTAATAGCCGAGAAAATGAGAAGAGTAGAGACAGTATGTGTGGAGAGATGCTTACGAGCACTCTAGGAGAGGTAGAGCGACATGTACGGTCGAGTGCTGTTGAGTGTAGTACAGTGCTCGAAGAAACTTTTAGGGAACGAAGAAGAGTTGAAGGAGAAGAAATGGAGTGGTATAGAAGTGAGAAATGTGGGAAGAGGAAGATGATACAAGCATGGAGGAATAGAAGAAAGCCGAGGACTCGATGGAGGTCAAACTGGATGAGGTCTTGGATAAATGAGGAGACGAAAGGGAGGATCGTCGGTGAAGACGAGGGAGTGAAGTATGATGACAGGAGACGAAAGTATAACGGCAGTAGATGGAAGTGTGAAGACGACAGAGGAGGTACAGACAGTAGACGTCTGACTCTGGACGTGAAGAGAAGAAGACGAGGAAACGGAGGGTGGAGACAATAAGTAGAGTGGACCGATGGAGTGCAGGCGTCCATGGAGGACAGCCTAGCCAAGAGGTGCCAGAGAAGTCAGATCGTTTGTGAGAAGATGATGTTTCTGGCGAGTTGTGAGCCGGATGTTGCAAGGAGCAACGAACTAATTGTAGACTCCTAAGAGAGTATATCGGGTGAAGAACGAGACAGTGTGGTGGCGGATGTATTATCCCGAGCTTTGCCACTGGAATAACTCTAAAAAATAAGGGGAGGGGAGTGTTATGATCTCAGCCTGCAGGAGAAACGAGTCTCCCTCCTTGAGAGTTATTCATCAAGCCTGACCTGATTAGAAGGTCTAGCGAATATTGAGGTGATAACGCATATGTAAAATAGTTGCTTGGATATGTGTAACAGTTTGAGATTATGGGCAATGAAGAAGAAAACAGATAAATGACTGGCGAGGGGATGTGGACATTTGCTGGAGGCGTGAGGCTCGCTTCCGGAGGACCTTGACCTCACTTGAGTGCCAGACATCGCAGGGGGAAGCCGCGCTCCGTTTGAGCTCCCGTCAGAAGGGAACCCCTAGTGATATATCTCGAAGAGAAGAGAAGTGTGCAGACGTACCAGCTGTGGAATCGAGCTGGGGACGTGTGGTCTCAAGTCGTGGGCGATAATTAGTGAATATTAAGCCGCCCGGAGGCATTATTGTGGGCCGTGGAGCGCCCTGACCAAGCCTCGTCAGAGGAAGAAGCGCCCTCGACCAGACGATCTGTGGTAAGCACGATATACGCCAGTTCATAGTGATTGCTTGTAGTTGGTCGTGTGCCCAGCGACAGTAGCGATGTTTATTTATAAGTTAGACATGTTTTAATAAGGCAGAAGGCCTGAAATAAGAGAGTGGAGAGGGAGGAACACGGAGCGACGTCCATCCACTCTGAGCACTGGCGGGCGACTGAGGGAACCCGGCTCCTGACGGAGGAAGACCCTCCCAGCGAGTGAGGACCGCCGCCAGGCGAGGTGGAGTATGGACCCGCCCAAAACGGGGGAGTCCACTCTCACTGTATGTAGAGAACAGATAGAGGTTTGAGGCAAGCATATTGTGTGAATATATTTTGTTTATGTGTTAAAGGGGAACATTTTATTGGAGTGTCGATGGGTTGCAGGTTTGTTCTTTGGGGAAGAAGTTGCTGAGAACTTCGAAGCCAGCAGATGAAGTAGCTGATGAGACTCCAAGGTAGTGGAGCAGAGGACCTCGAGCTGTGAGGAGAAGCAGCGGTGAAGAGGAGTGTCACGTGCTTCTGTAGAGGTGGAGAAGCACCATAGTTGCTCGGGGAAACTTCATGGTGTAGCAGCCAAGAGAGCTGTGGAGGACCCTAGCAGAAGGGTGAAGCACCGTAGTTGCTCAAGGAAACTTCATGATAGCAGCCTGGAGGAGCTGCAGAGGATCCTGGTGGTGAAGCCCGGAAGAACCTAAGGGTATTAGGGTAGTGAACTTCCAGAGGTGGAAGGGGAAGTTCTGGTGGATTACTTATAGGGAGTTGATAGTGTTTGGTTGTCATTAGCGTGCAAGACGCAGTGAGAGGTGAGTGACTGTTGGCATTCTTATGTCAAGGAGTGTTTTACACTGAAGTTTAGAGTTACAGCCGTAGGGTGGATTATCTACAGATGTATGGCGTTCCAGGACTGACAGTGATCGATGGATCATTGTTGTGTATCAATGAACATTTATACTGATATATGTGATTGCATTCAAATGCTGATTTTCTATATATATATATATTATCTTGCTGATGGTGCAACAGTGTATGTAGACTTGATCAACTTGAGGTGGTTGATAGTATCAGGTGGTGAACCAGGAGATAGGATACCACTTGATAAGCTGATAATAGAGTTCTGATGGTGTTGGAGTGCAACCTGATTGTGATATTATAGAGTATAGGATTCATTATTATTACATGTGTGTATGTATCGTGTATGTGCTTTGTCCAGTAAATGTATCCCAATTTGCTGGTGTTTGCCCTTGTCCTAGTGAGGCTTCCCAGGAGGTAGTAAAGAAGGAGAGAGAGAGAGAAAGAACCAAGAACCACTGCCGTGGACAGGGTAAAAGGTAATACTAATAAGTCAAAAAGGGGATTGAGGAGATCATATCACCTAAGGAGAGAGTGGGGAGTCACAGCGGCTCGAGTGGGTGTGTGCACGTGACAACGAGGCTAAGTGTTGGAGCCGCATCCCCTAAACGTGTGACGTTGAGCCCCTCTCCAAGAGCCAGAAGCGCCAAGGGTGATCTCCTAGTATAAGCACTCTACCGAGTTGTGGGTTGGGTTGTCCGTAGAGAAGGATCAACGACGCCAACACCAACCAACCCACAGTCTATAATATCACCCAGTATGGATTTCCAAGAGAGGATCAAAGTGACTGTAGCACCAACTTCACCAGTGATCTCTCCAAGAAGATACTGGAGGAGTTCAACATCACACAGGTATTGTCCAGCCCCTATCATGCAGCTTCACAGGATTCTCTTGAACGTAGTCATCAGACTATTAAAGCACTCCTAAAGAAATTTTGCAATGAAACCTTGAAGGACTGGGATAAACAACTTGACCTCATTATGTGCATTTTCAGAAGTCTCCCCAATGAGTCTCTAGAAGTATCTCCTTATGAGATGCTCTACGGACGTAAGTGTCGTATTCCTCTCAAAGCTTTCAAAGACTCTCTATAATGCCATATTCAGTGACCCTCAGAATGTGCCCCAGTTTCTTCAAAACTTAAAACACATTCTAGAGAGAGTAGGTAAATTTGCTAATGACAATCTAATGAAAGCTCAGGAGAGGATGAAGACTAATTTTGATCAACGCAGCAAACTAAGGAAATTTAAACCAGGAGACTTCGTGTTGGCATATTTTCCTATCCCAGGTTCTCCATTACAAAACAAGTTTTCAGGACCTTACCGCATCAAGGAGTGCAGGAACAACCACAACTACGATCTTGATACTCCAGATAGGCGGCGGAAGACCCAATTGTGCCACGTCAACCTCCTGAAGCAGTATCAAGGTACTCCCCCTACTGTGTTGGTATAATTATCCACCTTTAAAGGTCCATACCTCCACAGTGAGACCTTCCCTGCTTCTCCTCCCGAAAGCACTAACACTGAGTCAGTGCCTTCCAACTCGGAAATCCTTAATGATCTTCATACCTATATGCAGGACAGTAATAGTGCTCCTCTCATCTGAATCTTCAAGGAACATCAGAAGTTGTTCAGCGATGATCCACAGGAGTGTAATGTGGTTCAGCATGACATCCAGCTACTCCCTGACACCCGGCCGATTCGTCAACCTTTCTACAGAATCAGCCCGAGCAAAAAGGAAGTTATGCGTGCTGAGGTACAGTACCTCCTGGATCATGGGCTGGCCACCCCTTGTGAGTCCCCTTGGGCCTCACCCTGCATCTTGGTGCCGAAACCGCAAGGTAAAGTGAGGTTGTGTACTGATTACCGGAAATTGAATCTTGTGACTATCAAGGATGCTTATCCATTACCTAGAATAGATGACATCCTTGACGCCATTGGTAATGCTCGGTATCTAACAAAGTTAGACTTACTCAAGGGATACTACCAAGTATGTTTGACAGAGCGAGCTAAGGAAATATCTGCCTTCACCACTCCCTTTGGCCTTTACAGATACGAACGCCTTCCATTTGGACTATGTAATGCCCCGGCCACCTTCCAGCGAGCTGTCAACCGCGTCATCCAGGGCTTAGATAACACCTACGCCTACTTGGATGACATCGTTGTGGCAACCAACACCTGGAGCGAACATCTGCTCCAGCTGCAACGATTGTTTGCCAAGCTCCTAACAGCCGGCCTCACCATCAACTTGGGCAAGTCCACCTTTGCCAAACATAAAGTGCGTTATCTTGGTCATGAGATAGGGAGTGGCAGCCTAGCTCCGTTAGACTCACACACTCAAGCCATCCAGCATTACCCACAGCCTACCACCAGGAAGCAGCTCCTGCGCTTCCTTGGTCTTGCCTCCTACTACCGTAGGTTTGTGAAGAATTTTAGTATGGTGGCGACACCTTTGATCACTTAAACCAGCCCAAAGCAATGGTATAATTGGACCATTCAGCAGACCATTGCTTTTGAACAACTTAAATTCCTGCTCTGTTCTAATCCTATTCTCGCCTCACCAGATATCACGAAGCCTTTCATCGTCCATGTCGACGCCAGTGGTACCGACATTGGGGGTGTCCTGATGCAACAACGAGGCGAGGATGTTTTACCTGTTAGCTACTACAGCTACAAGTTAAAAACACACCAGAAAAATTGCAGCACGATCGAAAATGAGCTACTCTCCATCGTCCTGAACTTGCAGCACTTTGAATCATACCTGCAAGGTGCTCGGTCTACCACCATCTACTCGGACCACAATCCCCTACGCTTCCTGCAGCAAGCCCAACTCAACAATCAACGGCTTCTACGATGGGTTTTATATCTGCAGAATTTCAACCTGGAGATCTTCTACATCAAAGGTTCTGACAACATCATAGCAGACGCCCTCTCCAGAGTTTATGAAGTAGAGACAACTCCACCTACTACTCTACCACCTGAAGATGTAGCTTCACTCGTAAGTGCAGGCATTGGGGGAGAGTTGTGACGATAATCTCTTTCAAGAGAGATTGAGCCTGCTCTTCTCTACATGAAGTTACGTATTTTACACAAGATTAAGATGCTACCTTTAAGATACGTCTACCAGTAGCACAAAACGTTTTGACCAGGAGGCAAAACGTACCCAAGACCCCCCTACTCCACTCCCTCCACGCCGGCTCGTCATCAACCAGCCAACTACCCTTCCCAGCCTGCCTGCTCCTGATTGGTTACTCGTCGACTGAACACCTGCACACTGCACTTCAACGCCCTCTACCTGAGTCGATGTCTGGGCTTGATCCAGCCATTGAAGTCAGAATATCCTTGTGCTCTCAAGCCGTGAACAACTAACTGATATACGCTGTGTATCTGCTGGATGTTTCTCAGCTAGCGCTAATATTCTAATATTCTCAGCACCTGATTATTTTTCACCTTTAACTTTATTATTATTGTGGAGTAACTTCATCCCTATCATTCATTTATGTTATATTGTTTTTGACTTGTTCTTTTGCACTGTACATTGCCAAGGGATTGTCTTTGTTTATAATTTATTTTCTGTATTAATTAAAGTTTCATTGTTTATACTTTGTGTTTTGCGTGTCTTCCCTTACTTTACCACAGTCAGACAGAAAACAGGCAAGCAGTCTATCTTTTTTTTTTTGTAAGTGTGACTAGGCATTGACACCAGCCATTGGAGGACTGCTGAACATCTACACTCCAACACTTTCCCGTCACAATATATATATATATATATATATATATATATATATATATATATATATATATATATATATATTTATATATATATATATATATATATATATATATATATATATATATATATATATATATATATATATATATATATATATATATATATATATAATATATATATATATTATCTTAGTCTGTTGATCCCTGAGTTTATCTAGAGTTCTAAAATCAATAAATTTATACGTTTTCTTTGCTACAACAATTGGAAATACGGATAAGATTTTCCTTATATTGAGGAGAAAACACACTTGGTAAAATTGTCTGGTGTATATCTGTTTATTGAGACGCTCTGGACTTCTCTGGGTCAACCTTTAGACGCTGATCCTAACAAGAGCCATTCAGATTTTTCTTGTGAATTTCGTAGTTTGGTCTTTGTGCCGAATCTAGTGCAGAAAATTATTAAGAGTGTGAATACAATTCTCTCAAAAATTATGGTCTACCTTGAGGTAGACCATAATATTAGGGGCTGTTAATATTCAGGCGAGACTACGTACATTAATGACGTACATAATGGTGTCTGAGCGTACACCATTGTACAATACGTACAATGTGTGTCTGTGAATCTCAGTACACAGCAGCTCACCTTTACTGACTCGTACAACATTTACTTTGTGACCATAACGTATTAAATGTAATGTACCAGCCGAGAGGACGGTCTGGTGGATTAACGTGACCAAGAGACGTGGTCACAATACTCGGCGACGGTGATTGTGGAGGCTACCAAGCTTAATGTTCGCCCACGGTGATTGTGGAGGCTACCAAGCTTAATGCTCGGCCACGGTGATTGTGGAGGCTACCAAGCTTAATGCTCGGCCACGGTGATTGTGGAGGCTACCAAGCTTAATACTCGGGCCCGGTGATTGTAAAGTCTACCAAGCTTAATGCTCGTCCCCGGTGATTGTGGAGGCTACCAAGCTTAATGCTCGGCCACGGTGATTGTGGAGGCTACCAAGCTTAATACTCGGGCCCGGTGATTGTAAAGTCTACCAAGCTTAATGCTCGTCCCCGGTGATTGTGGAGGCTACCAAGCTTAATACTCGGCCCCGGTGATTGTAAAGTCTACCAAGCTTAATGATCGTCCCCGGTGATTGTGGAGGCTACCAAGTCTAATGCTCGGCCACGGTGATTGTGGAGGCTACAAAGCCTAATGGTCGGCCACGGTGATTGTGGAGGCTACCAAGCTTAATACTCGGCCCCGGTGATTGTAAAGTCTACCAAGCTTAATGCTCGTCCCCGGTGATTGTGGAGGCTACCAAGTATAATGCTCGGTCACGGTGATTGTGGAGGCTACCAAGCTTAATACTCGGCCCCGGTGATTGTAAAGTCTACCAAGCTTAATGCTCGGCCACGGTGATTGTGGAGGCTACCAAGCCTAATGTTCGTCCCCGGTGATTGTGGAGGCTACCAAGTCTAATGCTCGGCCACGGTGATTGTGGAGGCTACCAAGCTTAATACTCGGCCCCGGTGATTGTAAAGTCTACCAAGCTTAATGCTCGTCCCCGGTGATTGTGGAGGCTACCAAGTCTAATGCTCGGCCACGGTGATTGTGGAGGCTACCAAGCCTAATGTTCGTCCCCGATGATTGTGGAGGCTACCAAGTCTAATGCTCGGCCACGGTGATTGTGGAGGCTACCAAGCTTAATGTTCGGCCACGGTGATTGTGGAGGCTACCAAGCTTAATGTTCGGCCCCGGTGATTGTGGAGGCTACCAAGTCTAATGCTCGGCCACGGTGATTGTGGAGGCTAGCAAGCCTAATGCTCGGCCCCGGTGATTGTGGAGGCTATCAAGCCTAATGGTCGGCCCCGGTGATTGTGGAGGCTACCAAGCTTAATGCTCGGCCCCGGTGATTGTGGAGGCTACCAAGTCTAATGCTCGGCCACGGTGATTGTGGAGGCTAGCAAGCCTAATGCTCGGCCCCGGTGATTGTGGAGGCTATCAAGCCTAATGGTCGGCCCCGGTGATTGTGGAGGCTACCAAGCCTAATGCTTGGGGTCGATGGATTGCACTGGCTACCAATATTAATGGTTGGTCACGATTATTGTGAATGCTGCTAAGGTTAATCGTCGTCCAAGATGATTGTGGGGGGGGGCTGCCAAACTGAATAGGTGGCTTCGGTCGTCATATAAGTACTTCACTACTTATAAGAACTTATTCAGTACTTATACTTCAATGCTAGAGAGATGTATTCAGCTTTACTGCTATGTATAAAAATAATGTTCTCAAGCTTTCCCTCCCCTCTTGATGGAACCATAAGTATGCTGCCCCGGGATGGAACCATCAGTGTGCTGCCCCGAGATGGAACCATGAGTATGCTGCCTCCGGATGGAACCATAAGTATGCTGCCCCGGGATGGAACCATCAGTGTGCTGCCCCGAGATGGAACCATGAGTATGCTGCCTCCGGATGGAACCATAAGTATGCTGCCCCGGGATGGAACCATCAGTGTGCTGCCCCGAGATGGAACCATAAGTATGCTGCCTCCGGATGGAACCATAAGTATGCTGCCCCGGGATGGAACCATAAGTATGCTGCCCCGAGATGGAACCATAAGTATGCTGCCCCGAGATGGAACCATAAGTATGCTGCCCCGAGATGGAACCATAAGTATGCTGCCCCGAGATGGAACCATAAGTATGCTGCCCCGAGATGGAACCATAAGTATGCTGCCCCGGGATGGAACCATAAGTATGCTGCCCCGAGATGGAACCATAAGTATGCTGCCCCGAGATGGAACCATAAGTATGCTGCCTCCGGATGGAACCATAAGTATGCTGCCCCGGGATGGAACCATAAGTATGCTGCCCTGAGATGGAACCATAAGTATGCTGCCCCGGGATGGAACCATAAGTATGCTGCCCCGAGATGGAACCATAAGTATGCTGCCCCGAGATGGAACCATAAGTATGCTGCCCCGAGATGGAACCATAAGTATGCTGCCCCGAGATGGAACCATAAGTATGCTGCCCCGAGATGGAACCATAAGTATGCTGCCCCGGGATGGAACCATAAGTATGCTGCCCCGAGATGGAACCATAAGTATGCTGCCCCGAGATGGAACCATAAGTATGCTGCCTCCGGATGGAACCATAAGTATGCTGCCCCGGGATGGAACCATAAGTATGCTGCCCTGAGATGGAACCATAAGTATGCTGCCCCGGGATGGAACCATAAGTATGCTGCCCCGAGATGGAACCATAAGTATGCTGCCCCGAGATGGAACCATAAGTATGCTGCCCCGAGATGGAACCATAAGTATGCTGCCCCGAGTTGGAACCATAAGTATGCTGCCCCGAGATGGAACCATAAGTATGCTGCCCCGAGATGGAACCATAAGTATGCTGCCCCGAAATGGAACCATAAGTATGCTGCCCCGAGATGGAACCATAAGTATGCTGCCCCGGGATGGAACCATAAGTATGCTGCCCCGGGATGGAACCATAAGTATGCTGCCCTGGGATGGAACCATAAGTATGCTGCCCCGAGATGGAACCATAAGTATGCTGCCCCGAAATGGAACCATAAGTATGCTGCCCCGAAATGGAACCATAAGTATGCTGCCCCGGGATGGAACCATAAGTATGCTGCCCCGGGATGGAACCATAAGTATGCTGCCCTGGGATGGAACCATAAGTATGCTGCCCCGAGATGGAACCATAAGTATGCTGCCCCGAGATGGAACCATAAGTATGCTGCCCCGAGATGGAACCATAAGTATGCTGCCCCGAGATGGAACCATAAGTATGCTGCCCCGAGATGGAACCATAAGTATGCTGCCCCGAGATGGAACCACTACCTAAAGAAATGCATCAAAAAAAGAAAAAGTCTAAATAACTGAAACAATGCTCATTAATGGCTTAAGAAAATTTTCAAGAATTATTAGTAAATTTGACCTAACAACTAGAAAGATTCATATCGCATACATGATAAGGACATACAAGATTCTGAGGGACATTGACCAAGTACATGACCAGGACACCTGCAGAACTACGGATGTGTTGTAGCGCTACACATGTGTAGTGATAGCATGATAACACACGGCTACACCTGCAGAACAACGCGTGTTGTAGTGCTACACATGTGTAGTGATAGTAGGATAACACTCGGCCACACCTGCAGAACAACGCGTGTTGTAGTGCTACACATGTGTAGTGATAGCAGGATAACACACGGCCACACCTGCAGAACAACACGGGTGTTGTATTAATACACATGTGTCGTGATAGTAGGATAATACGCGGTCACACCTGCAGAATAACGCGGGTGTTGTATTACTACACATGTGTCGTGATAGCAGGATAACACACGGCCACACCTGCAGAACAACGCGGGTGATATATCACTACACACCTGAGTTTACATGGTTGACAAAAAACTTTCCACCATAACAAGCCTTAACACGTTTACTAAACGTAAAACTGAATTGACTAAATACAATTGCAATAGTATGGACATCAATTGTAGAGGATGTTCATGCATTATAGAAGATGGTCATGCATTATAGAGGATGGTCATGCATTATAGAGGATGGCCATGCATTATGGAGGATGGTCATGCATTATAGAGGATGGCCATGCATTATAGAGGATGGTCATGCATTATAGAGGATGGCCATGCATTATAGAGGATGGCCATGCATTATAGAGGATGGTCATGCATTATAGAGGATGGCCATGCATTATAGAGGATGGCCATGCATTATAGAGGATGGCCATGCATTATAGAGGATGGCCATGCATTATAGAGGATGGCCATGCATTATAGAGGATGGCGATGCATTATAGAGGATGGCCATGCATTATAGAGGATGGCGATGCATTATAGAGGATGGCCATACATTAAAGAGGATAATCATGAATTACAGAGGATGGTCATCTACTATAGAGGATGGTCTTGAATATAGAGGATTGTCATGACTTATGAAGGATAGTCGTGTATTATAGAGGATGGTCATGAATTATAGAAGACAGTCATACATTATAGAGGATGGTCATCGATTATAAGGGATGGCCAAGAATTAAAGAGGATGGTCATGAATTATAGAGGATGTGATGAATTATAAGGGATAATCATAAATTATAGTGGACAGTCATGAATTATAGAGGATGGTCATGAGTAAAAGAGAATGATCATGAATTATAAAGAATAGTCATGAATTATAGAGGATGGCTATGAATTATACAGGATAGTTGTGGGGAACTGACTCGTGAGATTTATATTTATGTAATTTATATGAATTTATATAGAATTTATATTTACGTTAATTATATTATATTTCGATACCAATATGTATGAGGTTTAGCGAACTGTATTTCTGCAATATTCTCACAAATCGACTCCTTATACATAAGGGGGGTTATATTAAATTTAAATATATGTAGCCAATTAAACTACTGTTTTAAACTACATATATTAGTAATGATAAGTGTGCGAGATTATCATTTTTATAGGTGAATAGGTTACAAGCAACCTCAGTCAGGAAAGGACTGAACCAAACTAATGCTGAGGGCAGATTATACTTTAATGACTGACCAGGAGTGCATAGAGCAGCTGCAGGAGTCCAAATCCTTGGTACTCCTTATCTACTGGGTCGTAGAGCTCCTGGGACCTCAGAGGGTGGTCATCAGAGTAGCTCATAAGATCCTCACATCAAATAAAAATTATTTTATGTGTGCGGCCATAAACGCAGTTCAAATCCAAGTAATCCAGGCAACATGAAAGGGATAGGGCAAAGTCGATACTGGGTACAAGGGCTTTAAAGGTGTGAACGTAAAGGCACTTGTAGTTCAACAATTAGTTTATTCATAAAACTTAATACTAACGATACATAGTCAGGAATCATCTGAAGTTACGTTAATGTCTGTCGTGCGCTTGACATTGCTAGGCTAACTGGAATAACTGCTTCCGATTCGGACCGATCGCTGTACTGCTGACCCTAACTACTCTTAACAATAGTGACCCTAACTACTCTTAACAACCACTTCAGACGCAATGGCAGCTCGACAAGACTGCAGCAAGTAGCAATAACCCACAGTGAAAAGACAACGGCCCCACGTTGGTGCCAGGTGTGAGATCCGTGACCAGCGAGGGGTGACATGATTGAAACAACAACACAAGACAGACCTGTGTTACAGCCCTCTCGGGTCGCAACTGGGTTCTTACTCTGATGTTGTTAGAGGAAGGGTATCCGGCCCCAAGCCAGTAGTGGCGTTCAAGGGATGTGATCCGTAATGCAAGTAAATTAAAAGGGGAAGGGAAAGAAAGGCAAAAACTTATTATAATTAACACCTTCACCAATACATATATATATGAAGATTACACGGGGGGGGGGGGGGGGGAATATGAACACTATAGTACACGGTTGTCTTCTTCGGAAGACTCTGGATCTTCTCAGTGCCGAGCTCTCAGTGCTCTCGTGGCCTCACGACGAATCCTTCGAGAAGCTGAGTCTACCCCGGCCACAGGCCAGCCAAAACACAGTTCCACTGGGGGCACCGCCGTGGAGGCCGTCAACCACAAGTCCAGCAGATAGCTGGCAGGTTCCGAATCAGCAACGCTGGTTAGGCCACTCCACGAGCGATACTAGGGTAGCGCCCTAGTCAGGAGCCTCGTGTGATACCACAGATCACTCTCCTTTCCACAATACCCCAGTGGTTAAGCGTCTCCACCAGTCAGTTCCGGGTATGACAATCCTTCAACTGCCGCTTCACAGGCAGGGTAACACCACAGTGTTCATCCGGGAGGCGACTCACAGCTGCTGCAGCAAACACTTGGTGTCGAGACGGCTGCCTTGGGTAGACTGACTCAACTTCCCTTACAGCAGTCCCAGGTCGACTCTGTAAGCAGACACGTCATCAATAATAGAGACACACAAAAGCACCTCACTTACAGGCTCCGACACAAACGCCCGACGTATCCACTCCCTAGATGGCGTTGCTGTCTGAGCTCAACCTCACCAGAGGTCAGCAGAGGCTGTGTTGTGAGCTGAACAGGACTGGAAACTGGCCCTGGTGGCCAGTACACCTCGTTCTCACCAGGTGTCGTCGTCCATTTGGAGGGGGTTTCGGGAGCTGACCCACAGATGGCGTGGTCGTCACTGCTCCAGGCTCGGATGCTGGATCTGGGTCCGTAACACCTCCCCACCAAAAAGAATTTGGTTTGGGTTTCTATAAAGAAAAACACAAACCAAATTAATACGTGGATACCACTCCACACAGATTCACGTACACTATTAACTGGAACGGCGAGGCTGTCTCGTCCACAGAACTGTTCTACTGGGCAACTCTGGCACAGATGAAACTTGAAGATGGTAGGCCATGGCTTGCCTGTTGCAACTTCCCACATCTCCACTGCGATGTCAAGCAGGGGTATATTCTCGCATCTCTCGAGTAAGGATTGGTATCGACACGATCTGGGGCGACTCTACACTTCCCTGTGTCGTGGCACCGATGATGGCTGGTTACAAACGGCATTTCTGGTACCGTTCCAGTGGTCCTTCAGGGAGACGGGAACCTGGAATACAGGGGTCTGATCATATAGAGTGACAGCGACAGCGGGTAAAATAGTACTTACAGCGTACTCCTCTACTAGGTCCACACCTAGTCTCAACAGGGCTGTTCGTACATTGAAAATGGCATTCGCTCTGCCACCGTCAGGTCGACCAACGTTCCGTATAACGCTGCATTTAGGCTCAGCAGTTACACGGGGGGTGTCAACCTGTCGGAAACAGTCACTCATAAAATCATATCTCGTACCTCCTGTATCTACTATCACCTTCCAGGTCCCTTCTTCGACTGCAACACTCGCAGTGCAAATCTCCAATCCCTGGGATCTCTTCTCGATGTTCAAGGGAGCCATCATCTGTCGGGTCGTCCACTGATCCTTACTGAGAACACACACAAGAACAAAAAATACCGCTAGGAAACATTTGGTTAACTTAGGGACAAGTTTCCCGAGCTTGAAATGTCCATAGCCGGCTACATCCATTAGCCTGGTTTGGACTAAAGAGGACACTACAACCCTCGCACATACCTCACATACTTCCGACGTCTGGGGAATCTCTGGCTGGTTCAATGAACGCTGTACCTTGCCATACCGCAAGTACACATCCGCCTTCGCTCTAGACTCGTTGGTATCCGTGGGTGCTTGCACACGAGACCTCTCTTCTTGCTCAGTTGCTTCTGCTACCTTAACCGCATGTTCCTCGTCGGGAGACTCTGCTAGAATGCTGTAGACTCTGTCGTCAATCTGTAGGCGAGAGGAAGGATTAAGCATATTTAAATCCGGGTCTGACTGTACCTGGATATTACCACTGCCTGTCGTTACCTCAGACCTTGCTGTTCTGGCTGACTCGTCCGCGATCTTGGGATGATTGGTGCTCCAATCTGTCACCAAGTCGTTGGCTAGTACTACGTCAATCCCAGCTATAGGGAAGGTATCGACTACTGCCAACGCACATGTGCTGTGAAGTAAGGCGAGTCGAGGTGTACCAGCACTAAGGGGGCGATGTACTGCGTCCTAGGAAACCCGACCAGGACAACCTGTTGTCTCCCGTCCACACTGATTCCCTCGGGTAACGAGTCTCTCACGATCAGGGACTGGGCTGCTCCACTATCTCTGAGCACTACAACTGATCTACCAGTATGATCACACGTTACGTACCCGCTTGAAGAGTGAGGGGCGAACAAACTCGGTCCTTCCTGCGTAGTCGTCGACTGGCTTCCTGCTGGTGGTGTCATGCAACTCATCAACATCACCTCCCTACGAGCGCCGTTACCTCTTCTGCCTCGGCACATAGCAGCTACATGCCCTTTCTGCCCACAAGTCCAGCACACCACATTCCTCCTCGGACTCCGGTGTTTCGGACTGCTAGGACTCGTCCTTCGAGGGCTACTTGGGGGCGTCTTCTTAGCGCTTCGTAGGACGGGGGTCTCCTCTTCGTCATGAGGTTTGTCAAACCGGTGTTGGTAATTCCTCGAGACATACTTAGCAGAAGGCCTATGCGTTAGGATGTACTCTTCAGCCATGGTGGCTGCCGCACTCAAGGTCTCTACCTGCTGTTCCTCTAAGTACGTCTTCAGGTCTCCAGACAAACAATCCTTGAAGTCCTCTAACAGTATGAGCTGCTCGAGGTCTTCTTTGGTCTCCACTTTCCGAGAGGCACACCATTCCTGGAAAAGTCGCTCCTTGATAGTGGCGAATTCGGTGAAAGTGTGCTCTGAGGTCTTTTTCAGGTTCCTGAACTTCTGCCTGTAAGCCTCAGGTACCAATTGGTACGCCATGAGTATGACCTTCTTCACCTTGTCATAATCGCCGGAGTCGTCAAGGGATAACGTGGAGTAGGCGATTTGGGCCTTCCCAGTCCGGACTGACTGTATCATGATGGCCCAATTCTCCCTTGGCCACTCCAAAGAGGCAGCGACTTTCTCGAAGGCTGCGAAGAACTTTGAAACTTCCTTCTCGTTGAATTTTGGGACCATTTTGATGTTCCTTACCGGGTCGAAACTACTGGTGTCCGTTGTTTGCCTCCGACCACCGCCTAACCGCAATACTTCTAGTTCATGTTGTCTCTGTCTTTCTTTTTCTTCTCTCTCTCTGTTTCTCTTCCCTTTCTCGTTCTTCTCTTTCTCGCTCTTCTCTTCTTTCTCTCTTTCCAGTTCTAAACGCCTCATCGCCAATTCTTTCTCTTTTAATTCTCGTTCCATTTCTAATTTCTTCCATTCTATCTCACGATTTATCTCTAAGGCACGCATTTTGACTGTAAGAAAGCTAATATTCAGCTCACCTGCATCACTGTCGATGTCACTGCCTTTATCTTCCTTTTCAGTGGAAGCTACTTCTTCACTTTCTTTTGTACCTAGTGCCTCACTTTCTTGTTTCTCCTCGGCCTTCAAATGCCGGTGAACCTTGGACAAGATCTCCACACGGGAATCACTGGCACGTATCTTGATCTCCAAGTAGGCACTAACTAGTACAAGTTCCGGTTTGCTCAGGTATTTTAATCTGGCAAGACAGTCCTCTCTGTTCAGAAAAGCCTGAACATCGTCCAGATCATCGATGGTAGCTTTTTCTGCCATTGTCACAGATAGAACACTTAACTCTACAATATTGCACTGAATCACGCCGAGCACCGCACTACACAATATTGCACTTAATCGCTTAATCACAGCGAGCACCGCACTGCACAATAAAGCACTTTGTCACTCCGAGCACCGCACAGGACGTATAACGTCCCAATCGTCACACACAGGGGGAATTATTTACAGGGATTACGCCACTTCACCACCCCTCTCAAACATACTCGACAAGGGGACGGATCCCGCTGGGGATGCCAATTATGTTACGGCCCTCTCGGGTCGCAACGGGGTTCTTACTCTGATGTTGTTAGAGGAAGGGTATCCGGCCCCAAGCCAGTAGTGGCTTTCAAGGGATGTGATCCGTAACGCAAGTAAATTAAAAGGGGAAGGGAAAGAAAGGCAAAAACTTAATATTATAATTAACACCTTCACCAATAAATATATATAAGAAGATTACACGGGGGGGGGGGGGGGGGAATATGAACACTATAATACACGGTTGTCTTCTTCGGAAGACTCTGGATCTTCTCGGTGCCGAGCTCTCGGTGCTCTCGTGGCCTCACGACGAATCCTTCAAGAAGCTGAGTCTACCCCGGCCACAGGCCAGCCAAAACACAGTTCCACTGGGGGCACCGCCGTAGAGGCCGTCAACCACAAGTCCAGCAGATAGCTGGCAGGTTCCGAATCAGCAACGCTGGTTAGGCCACTCCACGAGCGATACTAGGGTAGCGCCCTAGTCAGGAGCCTCGTGTGATACCACAGATCACTCTCCTTTCCACAATACCCCAGTGGTTAAGCGTCTCCACCAGTCAGTCCCGGGTATGACAATCCTTCAACTGCCGCTTCACAGGCAGGGTAACACCACAGTGTTCATCCGGGAGGCGACTCACAGCTGCTGCAGCAAACACTTGGTGTCGAGACGGCTGCCTTGGGTAGACTGACTCAACTTCCCTTACAGCAGTCCCAGGTCGACTCTGTAAGCAGACACATCATCAATAATAGGGACACACAAAAGCACCTCACTTACAGGCTCAGACACAAACGCCCGACGTATCCACTCCCTAGATGGCGTTGCTGTCTGAGCTCAACCTCACCAGAGGTCAGCAGCAGCTGTGTTGTGAGCTGAACAGGACTGGAAACTGGCCCTGGTGGCCAGTACACCTCGTTCTCACCAGGTGTCGTCGTCCATTTGGAGGGGGTTTCGGGAGCTGACCCACAGATGGCGTGGTCGTCACTGCTCCAGGCTCGGATGCTGGATCCGGGTCCGTAACAACCTGTCACTGAGACGAGTCTTCCGTGCAACACTCAATTGTTTACATTACTTTACTTAGTAAATACAATTACGTTATTATGTCTCCAAGACATACAAACCAAAAATGTTAATGAAATCAATAAGAGCACACGGGTAATTAGCAATCCCTGGATCATCCATAATCGTCCAAGGATCTGTCACAACTTGACAGATAATTGACAGATAGACAGATTAACTTGACAGATAGACAGATAACAACTTAATTCACGAAGAATTTACGTTACGGCTCGGCGTCACTGAGACCGCAAGAAAACGCCGATTAGTCAACACGATTACTAATCACCTCGTAGTAAATCAAACAACAATTTACTGCATTAATTCAATACACTGACTTCAAGATTAATGAACACTACGTTACACTGACGTCTCAAGAATAGTAAACACGGAATATACTGACTCCACAAGGCACTGAACACAAAGTACAGTGACTTCTCAAGATTAAACAAGCGCAAAGTATACTGACGTCTCTAGAGTACATAAACACAAAGTATACTGACGTCTCTAGAGTACATAAACACAAAGTATACTGATTACTCGAGTTACTGAATAACAAGTTACTCTGACGTCTCGAGATACTGAACACAAAGTTACACTGACGTCTCGAGATACTGAACACAAATTTACACTGACGTCTCGAGATACTGAACACAAAGTTACACTGACGTCTCGAGATACTAAATCACAAAGTTACGCTGACGTCTCGAGATACTGAACACAAAGTTACACTGACGTCTCGAGATATTAAATCACAAAGTTATGCTGACGTCTCGAGATACTGAACACAAAGTTACGCTGACGTCTCGAGATACTGAACACAAAGTTACACTGACGTCTCGAGATACTGAATCACAAAGTTATGCTGACGTCTCGAGATACTGAACACAAAGTTAAACTCACGTCAAGAGATACTGAACACAAAGTACTCCGGGTCAAAGAGACCACTTAATATAATAGACACACTAATGAACACAACACAATGACACACGTGTCAATAAACAATAATAAACACAATACACTGACACACTCGCGTCAACAATGTAATATAACCTTACTTGTTATTACAACATGTCTCCTGGAAGTACAGACATAACAGCATGGAAATGGGTTAACATACAGTAATGGTACAATATTGAAACCACACTAACCACAAATAAACACACAATGATACCAAGTCGCAAAAGTGGCTAAATGTGGGTAAATGAAGTGTAAGATGACAAACACACTTAAATTCCAGGAAAGGGCACACAGAATAACTGTAGTGGATCTTTACTTATCGTGCTTCCTCGGGAAATCAAACTCGGACCCGTAGGGGAACTAAAGAGAACGAACACCGGACGGCTGAACAATTAAACATAAGGAATTTGCACGAACGAAAGACACAGAGAAATAATATTTGAGTACTTACGTTAATTAATTTATACCGGTATGACATCCACTCATAACCAATCACACTCACTGCCCCAGCACACGGTGCACACGATGGAGGATGACGGAGTGAAGTGAGGTATGGGCTGGCTGGACACTGCCTCCCTCATGGTAGCGAGTGAGGGGGTGGCTGGTTGGTGAGGCGTAGTCAGGCCCAGGGCCTGGGGTGGCGAGGGGCGGCGGGGAGGTGTGGCTCTTGCGCTCTCGCGACAATTGAGGCGAAAGTCGCCTAGTTTTCCCACTAATAAGCTTGGGAATGCACTCACAGTTGTACACCGGTTTACACGCTGGCGTGATTTGTTGCTGAAAGCTGACTGAATGCATGCTGGAATATATATGAGGGCGCCACGTTGGATGGGAGTGCGCCGAGAAACAATGGCGCGGGCGGAGAATAACCAGAGTCCACGCTTACAGTATTTAAGATTTACACACGATCTTCCTCGAGCACTTCGGAATCACAACTTAATTCTTATTTATCACAGTTACTGAGCAATAAAATGACGGATTCCTCACAGTGAAGCCGATAACTCACGAACACTTTCACACAGGGTGACTCACTTTCACACTTTCACGGGGGTGCCAGATAGCCTGGTGGATGTGCACATCTCCAAAATTTTCTAAGGCCAAAACATCTATCTACTATCTAATAAATGTAAGCTAGCTGAGAAGTGGGCCAAAATCCAACTTCTCACAAATTGAAAAGCCTTATCTTATTGTAAGGTAGGCTTAGTCCACCAGGTATAAGCAAATATAATGACATCAAATAATCCTCGTGGTTGAGACAGGCATCTACCACTCATGTACTAGTATACCAAGATTAATTCTTGCTTCCTCTTCTACACCTGCTAAAAAGACACTTGCTGTAAAGCCGGAATCCTATATATAGGATAGCTATATCAGAGGAAACATTTGTATATTATATATGATAAGGAACAAGGAATAATTACCTGAGTTTAGTCGCTGCATCATGTCCTAACCGGTTCACCCTATATCTACCAAATATTAACTGGCCAGAAATGTGGTAATAAACGGGTCCCAGCAAACACAGAACGTTTGTGGACGTTTTTAAATGGTGCCACAAAGGTAATACTGTAACTTTTGACATAAATACGTATATCTGACATTCTTAAAACCAAAGGATATAACTAAAAACATATTTTCTTGAGACACAGTTTTTTAAGATTTATGTAAAAAAATAAAAATAATAGTAAATGCTATGGTATTATAATGTTTTCATGCTTTATATTTAAGAATAAATAATTTTCAGTCAACATTTAGTTTTTTTTGTTTACTTTCTGTAAAGCTATCCAATTTACGTTCTTATAACATAAATATAACATTTATATGACGTCAGTATAACGTTATTTACACGACATCATTACGTTATTATGATGTTATATTAACGTATAATTCCTGTATGAAAACCAGAATATATATTGAACTTTATGTTTTAAACCTTGTAAAGTTATCATAAAACTTGGAATAAGACGGTAAGCATGCTTTACTTATGAAAATATACAAACAAATCAACAAAAACATTTTAACATAAAAAACATAAACATAACATAAATTAATTGCATGCATGGGAGTTAACTGGAACTCTGTAATATTGCATACATGAACCTTAAGGTACAAACCCAGTGTATTTACCCATGCAGTTCTTTCCTAAATCTCAATTTTTCCAATTTTTACACTTTGTTTCGAGTTCTGTCTTGTGTTGCTACTTTTAATACCCCATTAATGTCCCCTTTGTTATGTCCATTCATCCCATTGTGCACCTCTACCATATGTCACTCCTAATTCTTTGCTTTTCTAGAGAATGTAATATAAGCTTTGACAATCTTTCTTCATATGACAGGTTAACAGGTAGAACAAAGATTACCATTTATATATGGATAACTATTATAAGTCAGTTTGAATGAGTGAATTGCTGCTTGAAGATAGGTATATACACGTGTGGTACTATCAGATTGCATCGTGGTGAGCCTAAAACCCTTCAGATCCAAGCAAAGGGTAAATGCCAGCAGATACAATTGCGAACACATTGATACCAAAATGAAAGACATATGACGAGAATTGAGGTAACCAAAGTGAAAAGAATGTTCACATTACATTGCACTAGAGTGCTCCCGGGTTACTTTCTCTCACTTTCTCTGTTTTGTGCGGATGGTACGCCGTGCTTTTGGAGTTTATATGCATTTAAACCTGTAGATAATTCTATTGCGAACACATTGATACCAAAATGAAAGACCTAGGATGACAATTGAGGTGACCAAAATGAAAAGAGTGTATACATTTTATCGCTCTTGTGCACTCCCTGGTAACACACTCTCGCTTTCTTTGTTTGTTGCGGATGGTAAGCCGGGCTTTTGGAGTTTATATGCCTTTAGTCCTGTAGAGAATTCTATTGCGAACACATTGATGCCAAATTGAAAAACCTAGGATGAGAATTGAGGTAACAAAGTTGAAAAGGGTATACACTTTTCAGTATTACCACGCTCTCTAATGTAATGAGAGTTGCCTAGCTGAGGGTGGCTCAGCTTTTTTTTTCTGGTACCCTTGGCCTACATTCATCTTGTCGGCGGGTGGAGCGCGCTGCTGTCTTTGACATTATATGCACATAGTTCTGTTGGGAATTCTATTGCGAACGCATTGATACCAAAATGAAAGACATAGGACGAGAATTAAGGTGACAAAGTTGAAAAGAGTATACACTTTTCAGTATTTCCGCACACTACCAGGGAATGTCCAAAAAAAAATGGAGAGAGTGGAGGGGTAACTTGCCCAAAACGCGAAAGTGTTTGGGGAGATTAACTTTCGTTCAATACTATTATGCAAAAGGAGCCACACATCTATGGTTCATCCAATAAAATCAGCAGACTTCTAGATGTTGCTACTGCTCGGCTTAGACTCGGTTACAAGTATTTCTGGGAATTCTCATTATCTGCTGATGTAGACCTGACCAAATGTTAACTGTCAACAAAATTATTTGCACACCCCTCCGTCACTATGTGATAGTGAATTCAGAGACAATTCTATAACCAATGTACCAACGATGTGTCAATATTTCATTCAAAATGATCTGGTACCAGAAATTTTAGCCAAATATCCCCAATTTGCTAACTGTAAGTAGTAACTAAGTGATTGTAACCTATCCACCGCTGCCCACTGGATGGGGAGCGGTGTGCAGGACAAACATATCAATTGTGACACTAGCTCTCCACATATGTCAGTTGCTTAATTTAGAAACTGTACTTGTGATCGATCTCGAACCCATTGTTGATGTGACGACTTATACTGAATTTTGTAACTAGCTCATCAAGATTGTAACTTGCTTAGCTAAATGAATTGTGGGGTTCAGTCCCTGAGCCCATTATGTGCCTCTGCAACCCTTTCCACTACCGCCCACAAGATGGGTATGGGGTGCATAATAAATGAACTAAACTAACTTTAAGGCATCCTGAAAGAAAGCTTGGAGGGCTTGAAAAATTGCAGAACGAAGCCTTGAGGATAATCCTTGGGTGCCCTCGTACCACAAAGATACTTAATATGAGAAAGGAACTTAATATTCCGAGCGTTGTTTATCGTGTTACTGAAAATAACTGTCAAATTGGTATAAAAATGCTTAGGCTAGCTCATCCTAACCCTTGCACAGAAGCCCTCCAGAATTTCTTTATTGAATGTAAACATTGTTTCAAATAGATAAATAAAATTGGAACTGAACTCAGAAAGTATCAGATTTATAATTTGTACCAAGAGAGACAACAATAGCACTTTCCTGCACTGTAGGAAATTACACCCTTTTCAATTTTAATCCCTCCCTTTCCATCAAAGGAGCAAATTAGAGATCAGTCCCAGCTTTGTTTTGAGGCAAAGCTCAACGTCTTAAGCCATATTGATGCTCTGTCCACAGAGCATTCTCTCTCTCAAATCATATACACTGAAGGTTTCCTAGAGCGCCCAACGGGTGCAGCTGTCCTGGCAATAGGATATGACTAATATTTTGAGTGGGGAGTCCGTATAAACAACTGGGTCTCTACCCTTCAGACTGAACTATTTGCCTTGCTCCTTGCACTGAAATGTGTACAAGTATCCAAACTTGATACATTAATTGTAAGTGACTCTTTATCATCCTTAATTGCTCTCAACTCTTTAAGACATAACTGTAACATGCTCGTGTCTGAAGCTAGACACAAATACAATAACAACTTGAGGAACCTTATCATAAACAATAATCTCAACAAAAATCACATAGTTCTCAGAGGTGATTTCAATATTGACCTAGGGCTACAAAATAACCCTCAAGTAGACTATTTCCTCAACAGCATGAATTCCTGTATGCTCATCCCCGCAATCACCAGGCCCACCCGAGTCACTCAAACATCTGCGACTACCCTGGATCACTGATGGACCAACATAACAGCTCTTCTTACATCAAGTATAATCACTGACAGAACAACTGACCACTATCCTACCTTCCTTGTAGCGAACATGGCCATAACACCACCAGGTAACAAGAAAATTACCTTTAGGTTACAATGTGAAGCGGCAATAGGCAATCTCACAAATGCCCTCCACAATGTAAACTGGGAATCTAAATTTATCAATACACAGGATAATAATTCGTTAACTAGCCTCTTTCCAAAATTTAAAGCCTTTACAATACTTATTGTCCTCTCCTCACCAAGCAAGTAACTGGCAAAAAGGTTAAATAATCCCTGGCTCACTAATGGCATACTTAAAGCAATCGACAAGAAACATGAATATGAAAAAAAAACTTAGGATTGGCCTAGTTGGAAAAGAAGTAGTTAAGAGGTACTCATCAGTGCTTACCAGTATAATAAGAGCAAAGCGTTCCTATTACGAGAATAGATTCAAAGAAGCAAAAGGCAACATAAAAAGCACATGGAGAGCCATCTCTACCATCCTAGGAGCTAAACAACATTTACATAATAAGATAAAAATCTCCAAGGATGGTTATACACCTGAAACAGATCTTGAAACAGCAACTGAATTTAATAGCTTCTTTTCATCGTTTGGTGCTCACCTTGCCCGAAAAATCCCAGAGACTCAGACATATGTTACCACATATCTTTCACGCAGCTATCCAAACTCTCTTCTCCTCTCTCCGGTCAGCCCTACAGATGTTGTGTCCATCATTCACTCGCTAAAAACCAAAGCTGGGAACATTAGTGAAATACCATCGATGGTACACAGGCGTGCCTCCCATGCCCTTGCACCATCCATAGCACTGCTGTTCAACAAATCCCTAGAGTGTCATACCTTCCCTGATATCCTTAAAAAAGCAAGAGTAACGCCAGTTCATAAAGGAGGTAACACGGCAGACATAAATAATTACAGACCCATATCGAATCTACCTATATTATCAAAAATTTGTTTTTTTTTTTACAAACAGCTCTACTCCAATCTTGTAAAATTCAATATACTAAGTCCCTGTCAGTTTGGCTTCCGCTCCCAAAAGAGTACCAATGATGCTATTGTTAGTCTGCTTGACTTAATCTTCTCAGCCCTTGACAAAAGTGAGTTTCCAATTGAACTCTTCATCGGCCTGAGAAAGGCCTTTGATACTGTTAACCATAACTACCTCTTACTTAAATTCCACCATTATGGAATCCGTGGCCTTGCCCTAAACTATATCCGATCCTATCTTAGTAACAGACACCAATATGAAGCCATCAATGATATAACCTCTCCCACTCTACCACTTACCGTAAAGGTGCCACAGAGCAGCATCCTAGGATCCTCCTGTTTCTTATATACATCAATGATCTCCCTAATGTCTCTAACATACTTAAACCTATATTGTTGGCTGATGATAGTACTCATCTACTCTGACCCCAACCCACTCCTGTTAAATAATGTTGTAAACAATTAATTAAAAAAGTTTACTTGTGGATGTCAACCAACAAACCTCACACAAAACATAGAAAAGACCTACTATATCTTATTTGGAAACAAATCAACAAATGCAATTCAGCTTCAGATAGATAATGTAAACATTGGCAATAAAAATGATGGAAAGTTTCTTAGCCTATACTTAGACAAGAGACTCAACTTCCGCACCCATATACAACACATAACTAAAAAGGTTTCTAAAACAGTTGGTATACTGTTTAAGATCAGATATTATGTACCCTACTCTGCTCTCCTCTCACTCTATTATGCACTTATCTATCCCTATCATTCTTATGGTGTTTGTGCTTGGGGTTCAACCTCTGCAAACTACCTCAAGCCCATCATCATCCAGTAAAAATCTGCTATCAGGACAATAACTAACTCTACCTTCAGACAACACACAGCTCCCTTGTTCAAATCCTTAAACATGCTAAACAAATTCACTCCATACATTCTCCTGTGTAAATTACGTTTATAAAGCCCTTTTTCTAAGTGCAAACCGTTCTGAAACTCTTCCTGGACAGATGTAATAGGCCATGGCCACCCCACCAGACATAAATATCTCTTTGATATCCCCAGAGTCAAACTTAATCTATGTAAACACTCTATGTAAATAAAGGGACCTAGTCTATGGAACTCACTCCCTTATAATGATTTGAAAAGCTGTCCAACTTCTGCCATATTCAAAAATAAAACCAAAAAGTACCTGTAGTACTTTTTAAGTACGAGGGAGTAATGCGCAAAGCGTCCCTCACCTGTGACGTCACAGCGTCATCTGACGCCATATCAACACAGCGGCCATTTTGTCGTCAGTTCAGTCATGGCGAGGACAAACCCTTCATGCAAACTGCACCTACTATCAAGAAGAAGAAGATTTTGTGTTCCACCGATAGTATTATCGTAAGTAAACACTTATATTTTATATTTTATTATATAAATTGATTCTATTTTTCTGTAATAAAGGTCCAAGGGTACTGTGTTGGGAGGTGAGAGCTGTTACTGGTGTCTGTGGAGATGTGAGGACTTGTACCAACCACTATCACCACCAGTACCTTGTCTTGCACCCTGCTTAGTATTCCTATTGAGATATGAAATATTATTGCATTCATATAATTATTCATTCACAGTCATTACTATTTTTATGGGCTATGTTCTGTTACCCTAATGCTTTTTATTCCTGGGCATGTCCATTTACTCTCCAGCCCTTCACAAGCCACTGCTGCACCCCCTCCATGCCCATACTTACTGTGCTTATTCTTACAGGACTGCACTGCATTATGTGGTGCTCACTACCTGGACACCTTGGCAATGTAGAGACAGATATTCTGCAATACCGTGATATTAGCAGTAGAGTGATAAGCTGACACACGGGAGGTACAATGGAAAGAAGTTGAGTATCAACTCTTGTAATTTATATTGCTTCCAGTGAGTTTTTAGTTTTCTTATAATCACTTTGTTATCTATCCTCTACAACCTAGTTATATGCTTGATACATGCATTATAGGGTTCTGGTAGTTGTTCTACTCACCAAGGCCTTCCAAGGCCAGGCTTGACATGTGAGAGCTTGATCCAACAGGCTGTTGCTTGGACAGGCCCCTCAGGCCCACATATCCACCACAGCCTTGTTTGTCCAGCACTTCTTGAAGATGTTCAGGTTTTCTCTTGAAGATGTTGACGGTTGTTCCAGCAATACTGTATTTCTTTTATTGCTGAAAACATGTTTTCAGCCATAAAAAAAATAATCCTGAATCCAGAAAAAAATCCCTTTTGTATCATCTGGAAATTTTCAAATATTGCTGATCACACCTGAGTCTCAATTATTTGTATATATTATGAATTACAGAGGTCCCAGGACAGAGTTTTGAGGAACTCCACTTACATTTTCCCACTCTGATTTAACCCCATTTATACAAACTCATTCTTATCTTTTAGCTAATCATTTATTGTACACACCATACTCAGCCTGTGTAGGGTAGTTTATTGTGCATCCTAGTATTGTGTATGTATAGTAGATATATTTGTGTAGTATATTTGGTATATTTAATGCCTCTAACCTCTCCTCATAGTTCTTGTCCTTCAATTCTGGGAGCCACTTAGTAGCATGTCTTTGCACCTTTTCCAGTTTATGTGCTTCTTAAGATATGGGCACCATACAACCGCTGCATATTCCAGCTTTAGTCTAACAAAAGTCGTGAACAATTTCTTGAGTATTTCGCCATCCATGCATTTAAAAGCTCTGAATATTATCCTTTACCTGCAATTGGTTGTTGCTGTATTTATAGAATATGATTTGTTCTGCTTTACATTTGTTTATTCTTTTTTTCAAAAATTCTTTCTGCCTCTCTCCTCACTGCCGTGTAGTTGTTTCTCTTTGTATTACTGGTATGTTTGGGGGTTTGGCCTCTTCGTATATTGATTCCATTTTTGTGTCTTTTGGTCTCTGGCCGTCTTGAAATTTCAGTTGAACAAATCCTGTTTCCTAGTTCTGCATCTTTGTTTTGGTATAAATGTTTTTGTTCCTTTATCATATATTTCACAAAATTGACATACTGTGCATTAATTCATCTCAATTACTTCCTTTCCTAACAGCAAGCCTTTCCAGTAAAATTCTTTGAATTCTTTTCTGACTTCCAGCCTAATGTTTGTTTTATCCTAGTGTGTATGATGCCTAGCGTGTGTCTGGTGCCTGTTGTGTTAAACCGAAGATAAATGCATAGGTATAGGTCAGTAATTTCTCCAGCTTTGAAAGGGGCTTTCATTATGCAGCAGTATTCCACTCTAGAGAGCACTAGCGTCTTGAAAACTATCATCGGTATAGCATCTCTAGTGTGAAAAGTTCTTGTTATCTATCCTGTCATTTTTCTTGCAGTTGTGACGGCTACTTTATTGTGTTCTTTAAATGTAAGGCCTTCTGACATCAGTACACCCATATCCTTTACGTTGCTTTTCCGTTCAATGTTATGATTTGACTGAGTTTTGTAAGTGGTTTCCGTTTTTATATTTTCATTTTTTCCGTAGCGCATGAGCTGAAACTTATGTTCGTTAATCACCATGTTATTTTCTGTAGCCCATAGAAAGACCTGATTTACATCTGATTGGAGGTTTGCCGTGTCCTCTATGTTGCCTACTCTCGTGAAGATTCTAGTGTCATCTGCAAAGGATGATCAAGTACTATAGGTTGTGTCCTTGTCTATGTCCGATATGAGGATGAGAAAAAGTATTGGAGCAAGCACAGTACCCTTGGGGACTGAGCTCTTTACGGTTGATGGTCCAGATTTTATTTTGTTGACTACTACACATTGGGTTCTATTAGTCAGGAAGTTGTATATCCATCTGCCCGCACTTCTATGCCTACTATGCAAGGCTCGATTTGCCTAATAAGCCAAGTTTTCATGAATTAATTGTTTTTCGACTACCTAACCTACCTAACCTAACCTAACCTAACTTTTTCGGCTACCTAACCTAACCTAACCTATAAAGATAGGTTAGGTTAGGTTAGGTAGGGTTGGTTAGGTTCGGTCATATATCTACGTTATTTTTAACTCCAATAAAAAAAAATAAGAGAAAATATAATTCAGGAAAACTTGGCTTATTAGGCAAATCGGGCCTTGCATAGTAGGCCGAGAAGAGCATTCTGGCTACTAGGTACGACATATATATATATATATATATATATATATATATATATATATATATATGTCGTACCTAGTAGCCAGAACGCACTCCTCAGCCTACTATGCAAGGCCAAATTTGCCTAATAAGCCAAGTTTTCCTGAATTAATATATTTTCTCTAATTTTTTTCTTAAGAAATGATAAAGCTACCCATTTCTTTATGTATGAGGTCAATTTTTTTTTATTGGAGTTAAAATTAACGTAGATATATGACCGAACCTAACCAACCCTACCTAACCTAACCTAACCTATCTCTATAGGTTAGGTTAGGTTAGGTAGCCGAAAAAGTTAGGTTAGGTTAGGTTAGGTAGGTTAGGTAGTCGAAAAACAATTAATTCATGAAAACTTGGCTTATTAGGCAAATTTGGCCTTGCATAGTAGGCTGAGAAGTGGGTTCTGGCTATTAGGTACGACATATATATATATATATATATATATATATATATATATATATATATATATATGTCGTACCTAGTAGCCAGAACTCACTTCTATGCCTAATATGCAAGGCCCAATTTGCCTAATAAGCCAAGTTTTCATGAATTAATATATTTTCTTTATTTTTTTCTTATGAAATGATAAAGCTACCCATTTCGTTATGTATGAGGTCAATATTTTTTTATTGGAGTTAAAATTAACGTAGATATATGACCGAACCTAACCAACCCTACCTAACCTAACCTAACCTATCTTTATAGGTTAGGTTAGGTTAGGTAGCTGAAAAGGTTAGGTTAGGTTAGGTTAGGTAGGTTAGGTAGTCGAAAAACAATTAATTCATGAAAACTTGGCTTATTAGGCAAATCGGGCCTTGCATAGTAGTCATAGAAGTGCGTTCTGGCTACTAGGTACGACATATATATATATATATATATATATGTCGTACCTAATAGCCAGAACGCCCTTCTCAGCCTACTTTGCAAGGCCCAATTTGCCTAATAAGCAAAGTTTTCCTGAATTAATATATTTTCTCCAATTTTTTTCTTATGAAATGATAAAGCTTCCCATTTCATTATGTATGAGGTCAATATTTTTTTTAATTAAAGTTAAAATTAACGTAGATATATGACCGAACCTAACCAACCCTACCTAACCTAACCTAACCTATATTTATAGGTTAGGTTAGGTTCGGTAGCCGAAAAAGTTAGGTTAGGTTAGGTTAGGTAGTCGAAAAGCAATTAATTCATGAAAACTTGGCTTATTAGGCAAATCGGGCCTTGCAAAGTAGGCTGAGAGGTGCGTTCTGGCTACTAGGTACGACATATATATATATATATATATATATATATATGTCGTACCTAGTAGCCAGAACGCACTTCTCAGCCTACAATTCAGGGCCCGATTTGCCTAATAAGCCAAGTTTTCCTGAATTAATATATTTTCTCAAATTTTTTTCTTACGAAATGATAAAGCTACCCATTTAATTATGTATGAGGTCAATATTTTTTTATTGGAGTTAAAATTAACGTAGATATATGACCGAACCTAACCAACCCTACCTAACCTAACCTAACCTATCTTTATGGGTTAGGTTAGGATAGGTAGCCGAAAAAGCTAGGTTAGGTTAGGTTAGGTAGGTTAGGTAGTCGAAAAACAATTAATTCATGAAAACTTGGCTTATTAGGCAAATCGGGCCTTGCATAGTAGGCTGAGAAGTGCGTTCTGGCTACTAGGTACGACATATATATATATATATATATATATATATATATATATATATATATATATATATATATATATATATATATATATATATATATATTATATATTATATATATATATATACATATATATATATATATATATATATATATATATATATATATATATATATATATATTATATATTATATATATATATATACATATATATATATATATATATATATATATATATATATATATATATAACTAACTGAAAACTCTCATATATATATATATATATATATATATATATATATATATATATATAACTAACTGAAAACTCTCATATATATATATATATATATATATATATATATATATATATATATATATATATATATATATATATATATATAGTGTGTGTGTAATTACCTAAGTGTAGTTACAGGATGAGACCATCTTCCCAGCACTCTTTGTCATATAATGCTTTGAAACTACTGACAGTCTTGGCCTCCACCACCACCTCACCTAACTTGTTCCAACCGTCTACCACGCTATTTGCGAAAGTGAATTTTCTTATATTTCTTTAGCATCTGTGTTAAGCTAGTTTCAATCTATGACCTCCTGTTCCTGAAGTTCCAGGTCTCAGGAAATCTTCCCTGTCGATTTTATCAATTCCTGTTACTATTTTGTATGTAGTGATCATATCACCTCTTTCTTCTGTCTTTTAGTTTTGGCATATTTAATGCCTCTAACCTCTCCTCGTAGCTCTTGCCCTTCAGTTCTGGGAGCCACTTAGTAGCATGTCTTTGCACCTTTTCCAGTTTGTTGATGTGCTTCTTAAGATATGGGCCAACTTCTGTTGTTGGGCACCACACAACAGCTGCATATTCTAGCTTTGGCGTAACAAAAGTCATGAACAATTTCTTTAGTATATCACCATCCATGTATTTAAACGCAATTCTAAAGTTAGAAAGCGTAGCATAGGCTCCTCGCACAATATTCTTTATGTGGTCCTCAGGTGATAGTTTTCTATCTAGAACCACCCCTAGATCTCTTTCTTTATCAGAATTCTTTAAAGATTTCTCACATAATGTATAGGTTGTGTGGGGTCTATGTTCTTCTGTTCCACATTCCATAACATGGCATTTATTAACATTAAATTCCTTTTGCCAAGTGGTGCTCCATATACTTATTTTATCCAGGTTTTCTTGAAGGGCATGACAATCATCTAAATTTCTTATCCTTCCTATTATCTTAGCATCATCAGCAAACATGTTCATGTAATTCTGTATACCAACTGGTAGATCATTTATGTAGACAATAAACATCACTGGTGCAAGAACTGAACCCTGTGGTACTCCACTTGTGACATTTCTCCAATCCGATACATTGCCTCTGATTACTGCCCTCATTTTTCTATCAGTCAGAAAATTTTTCGTCCATGTTAGAAGCTTACCTGTCACCCCTCCAATATTTTCCAGTTTCCAGAACAACCTCTCTATGTGGAACTCTGTCGAATGCCTTTTTTAGGTCCAGATAGATGCAGTCAACCCAACCATCACTTTCCTGTAATATATCTGTTGCTCGATCATAGAAACTGAGTAAATTCGATACACAGGATCTTCCAAATCGAAAACCATACTGTCTGTCTGAAATTATATCATTTCTCTCCAGGTGTTCTACCCGTTTAGTTTTAATTATTTTTTCCAATATTCCAATTCCAATTTTTTCCAATAATGTGTGTGTGTGTATGTATATTTGTGTTGTTGAATATGACCGAAAGTCATAGTCTTTCTGCCTCTCTCCTTACTGCTATTGTTGTTTCTCGCATCTTTGTATTGCTTGTATGTTTGGGCAATTTTTCCCTTTTTCCTAGTTCTGCATCTCTGCTTTAGTATAAATTTTGTTGTGCCATTATCATATATTTCACAAAACTTGACATACATCTCATTTACTTCATGTCCTAACAGCAAGTGTTTGTCAAATTCCTTAAGGAAATATCTGAGTTCCCCATAATGACCTCTCCACAAGTCAGGTTTTTCAACTGCTTCAAGCTCATTTTCTTCCAGATTATAATGCATTGCATACTTTATTCCCAAAAAGACATGGTCACTTTTACCCAAGTGACAATGTCACTTGGGTAAAAGGAGGGAGGTACTGAAAGGAGGAAAAGGGAGGTACCAAAGGAGGGAGGTACTGAATGATAAATATATCTTTCTCTTTCCTGGTAAATATAATATCCAGCATGCAGGGAACATCCCCTTCCCTCATCCTCGTAGCTTGTTTAACATGTAGAAACATGAATGTTTACAGGGTGAGGTTTACGAAATTATATATATATATATATATATATATATATATATATATATATATATATATATATATATATATATATATATATATATATATATATATATATATATATATATATATATAAAGTTTGTGTGTTTTATATAAATTTATATAAATAAATAATTAAATATTAATTTTGTTAATATCTTTTCAGGGAAAACTTGCAAGTACAATTCGTATACAAGAGGGGCAACAAGAGCCAGAGGATGTCTACTAAGAAAATATATGTCTTTATCCTCACACTCTTGATATATGGTCTTCTCTGGTCTCTTTATTTTCTCTCCTAACAAATGTCCCTTTTTTTTTTATTTCTTTTACATTTCTCTCCTGTTTTTCTTGTCTTTTAATCTCTCCTTTCCTCCTCTCTTCTAACACCTCTCATTTCCTGTCTCTTCTAGCTTCTCTCTTCCTTTACTTTTTATATTTGTGGTATTCATTTATGTCATTTTTATCTTGTATATTTTTCTTGTATCTTTTTCTTATCTTGTGTTTCTCTTCCCCTTCTCTTCAATGATTTCTCATTTCTCTCCTCTCTCTGTTGTTTCTGTTCTGTCTTCTCTCTCCTTGCCTTAATTTTGTTCTGTCTCCTCTTTTGTTGTGTGTGTGTCTTTCTGTCTCTGTCTGTCTCTCTCTTTCTCTCTCTCTCTCTTTCTTTCTCTTTCTTTCTCTCTTTCTCTCGCTCTCTCTCTGGCTCTCTTGCTCTCTCTCTCTCTCTCTGGCTCTCTCTCTCGCTCTCTCTCTCTCTCTGGCTCTCTCGCTCTCTCTCTCTGGCTCTCTTGCTCTCTCTCTCTCTGGCTCTCTCTCTCTCTCTCTGGCTCTCTTGCTCTCTCTCTCTCTCTGGCTCTCTCTCTCACTCTCTCTCTGGCTCTCTTGCTCTCTCTCTCTGGCTCTCTCTCTCTCTGGCTCTCTTGCTCTCTCTCTCTCTCTCTCTCTCTGGCTCTCTCTCTCTCTCTCTCTCTCTCTGGCTCTCTCTCTGGCTCTGGCTCTCTCTCTCTCTCTCTCTCTCTCTCTGGCTCTCTCTCTCTGGCTCTCTCTCTCTCTGGCTCTCTCTTTCTCTCTGGCTCTGGCTCTCTCTCTCTCTGGCTCTCTCTCTCTCTCTCTTTCTCTCTTTCTCTGGCTCTCTCGCTCTCTCTGGCTCTCTCTCTCTCTGGCTCTGGCTCTCTCTCTCTGGCTCTCTCTCTCTCTGGCTGTGACTCTCTCTCTAGCTGTGACTCTCTCTCTCTCTCTGGCTCACGCTCTCTCTCTCTGGCTCTCTCTCTCTTTCTCTGGCTCTCTCTCTCTCTCTGGCTCTGGCTCTCTCTCTCTCTCTGGCTCTCTCTTTCTCTCTGGCTCTCTCTTTCTCTCTGGCTCTCTCTCTCTCTCTCTCTCTCTCTGTGGCTCTGACTCTCTCTCTCTCTGGCTCTCTCTTTCTCTGGCTCTGTGGCGCTCTCTCTCTGGCTCTCGCTCTCTCTCTCTGGCTCTCATATTTCATTTGATTTAAAAATGTCTGAGATTTTTACTTAATCTAAGTTATATTGCATGGTGCTAATATGAATATTATACATGACTTTTTTCTTTTCTTTCTCTCTTTCTCCCTTTCTTTCTCTTTCTTTCCTTCTCTCTCTCTTTTTCTTTCTCTTTCTACATGAATATTATACTTGACTGTGTATACATTCACTTGTAGATTTTTATTTTTAGTTAATTAGTCCTAAACTTTTGATTAATAGATTTTTATTATTAGTCATAGAAAAACTATAGTGTTATATGTATACACAGAAAATTTTACTTGTTTTAGTTTTAAGTAACAATAACTGCTTGTAACGTCAGACTGATCTCAGCATGACATGAATCACAGGCTGCTTGATCACAAAATCTATTGTGTTCACATATTGCATATATAGATTTTTATAGATTTTTAAATTTTTACTTTTATATTCTGTTATAGATATAGTCTATATATTTCGAGCTATTACATATATTTTGTTGTATTACTCATTCTTAATTAAATAAATATAATATTTTAATTCTCTTTTTTGTACCCTATTTATTTGTAAATTACACATACATATATAGGATGTCCATTTCTTTCTCAGATATGTCTTCTTTCTTTCTCTCCCTTTCTATTTCAGATATGAATTAAAAAATTATTATACCCTAATTTACCCTAAACGTTTTAATGTAGGTAATTAAAAGATTATAAAAAAGTTTTTAGAAATGTTAATTATTTACGTTCTAAGGTTGTATATAAAAGTTCTCAAAAAACCTTTTCTAAACGTAATTATAAACGTGCTGAAAACAATGAAATGTCGTTTTTAGGATGTTTTAAAAACATGAAAATGTTTGCTGGGGTATCGGTGAGACACTTCCCTTGTTTGGATGTTGACTGCGTGTTGATGATGGAAGAAGCACTAATTTGATCTCTATAACACTTCGTCCAAGGGAGAATTATAGGAGCTGAACTCGCTTCAACGACTATGGTCAAAACAAAGGCTGACCTCTCTCCCACCGACACTCTGGCTCTCCTTGCCCAGATGTCAATAATTGGTAGAAAGGTCACATTTACTCTATTTTGGTACTGATAATTTTAGTTAATTCAAATGAGATGTTTATATGATGTTAAAAAGTTCAAACACTGCTGTATTAAGAATAATTCCCAACAGAATAGTTGGTGAATTTAATAGCGACGTGGCAATGATATCCCGTTTTCTATTGATGGAAAATTTCACTACAGGCTACATTTTCTATTGGATAACTTGTGTATACAACACAGCAGCAATATTATCTGCTTATTGTATTTAATTTAATATTAGTAAATAGTGTCGGGTTGTCTGATAACAGTCATGAATTATAGAGAATAGTCATGCATTGAAGAGGATGGTCATGAATTATAGAAAATAATCATGAATTATAGAAAATTGTCATAAACTGTCGAGGATGGTCATGCATTATAGACGATGGTCATGCAGTAAAGAGGATGGTCATGAATTATAGAAAATAATCATGAATTATAGAGAACGGTCATGAATTATGGAAGACAGTTATAAATTATAGAAAATTTTCATGAATTAATGAGAATGGTCATAAACTAATGAGGATGGTCATGAATTATAGAGGACGGACATAAACTATTGACCATGGTCATGAATTATAGAGGATAGTTATGAATTATATGTATATCGGAAAAATCGACACCATTTACTAACTTTAAATACAATAGGCAGATAATATAGCTAATATTTTGTAATAACAAATTAAACCTAGAAATAATGCATCACTCACAGAAAATGAGGCAAAGTGGAATTTTCCCTGGAAGAAAACGGAGATTGCCTCGTTGCTACTTAATTCACAACCTATATTATTGGGAATTATTCTTAATAAAGCAGTTTCTGAACTGCAAACCTCATAAAAAATTTCCATTAAATCAACTTAATTATCAGTACTAGAATTGAGTACATGTGGGCCCCTCTATCCACTTCTTGATAAAACGCATCTGGAGAACAAAGGATGCGATCAGTGGGAGGGAGGCCAGTCAATCGCCATTTAATTTAACAACAGTCTCGCTGGGGCAAATGTAGCTCCAATAATTTTCCCTTGGTCAACAGTGTTATGGGATGTCAAGGGCTTCAGTTATCAACATGAGCTACCTCTACTATAAGGGAAGTGTTCTAGCAGAAACACGTTATACATCCCCACACTGCTGGCCAGTCATGTTGGTAGACTAGGGTGACCCCGTTAGGATACGAATTGAGACACAAAACGAGGTAATTATTTGTCAAACCTCATCTAATAAATGACTCAATAAATTGTCAATATTTCCCATGTATAGCTGTTATATCGGTTATTACTATTATTGTGTGCCCTTTGATAGGTGTAATTGAAAGGGAAGAAGAAGCAGAATATAATTATCTGCTACACCACTAACATGTGATGACGCTAGCCTCACACGAGGATTATGTTGTGTGATCATCCATGTTCATATCTGGTTGTCTTGGCCAAAATCAGCCATACAGATAAGGCTTCCCCATGTATTAACTAATACATGTAGTCCAGTATTGTAGTGAATGTCTACTAATCAATAATTTATATTGATAACTATATATAAACAATAATCTCCCCAGAATGTGTAAGAAGGCGATTTGCGGGAATTTTTAATCATACAGTACACTTTAAACATCATACAGTTTGCTATCAAAATTTCTAAATTAACGTTATTAATATAAATTACTATATGAAATTTTGTGGATGGTCATGAGTTATAGAGGAAGGTCATGAATTATAGAGGAAGGTCATGAATTATAGAGGATGGTCATGAATTATAGAGGATAGGCATAAACTATTGTTGTGTAAATCCCATACATAACAGTGGAACTGCCTTTTCCACTCACCCTCCATGTCTCCATCCTGGAATTACACCTCTATGACGGCCACGATGAGTCATCAGGCCTGTCACACGTTCTGCCACCCCGTTCCGCCCTAATGTCTAGCACTGCTAGTCGGCAAGTGTCTCCGCTAACCAGTTGTTAGCCTTCTCAAACAAGCGGAGTGCCGCCCTCAACTATCAGTAGTACAGCCTCTTCTTCTTCTTCTTGATATTAGGTGCAGTTTGCATGAAGGGTTTGTCCTCCCGATGACTGCACCAGTACATATGTTGGTAGAGGCGTTTATGTTGAAGATGATAAGAGTTTCAAAAGTGCTTGTTGTGTTGTGGTGTAGACAGAGGAGCGGCGACTAGAACAGAGGTGCGTGTTAGAGGGAGACTTGCCGCACCGTAGGGCGGTGTGTTGTGTTTATGGCGTCAGCTGATCCTTGGTGCTGCGACGAGGTAGTTGTTTTCTGTGTTTAGCTGTTGGTGGCGCCAGGTATAAATGTGGCGCGGGTCAGATGTGACCCAATTTGTTGGTCGACTGGAGATATTTAGCCAGTGCTTTGACTATTTGATATTTTTCTTGTAACGAGTGGTCACCGCCTCCTAATATATGCTCGATGGTAAAGGGTGTGGGAAATTTTTACCCACCATATCTAATAATCATCTAAGAAATGTATAATTTCTATATCATTTCTATATCATATCAAAATCATATCTAAATCGTATCAAAATCATATTAGAATCATTAAAGATTCATTATATAGCTTGATCCTGGATGACAGTGTCCACATGAACACGTACGCAACAGGGCCCTTTTGATGCCTACGTGACTTTGTACATGATCTCTCAAGGATCCAGAAGCTTCTAGAAGGATTTCTTAATTAAAAAACTATTGGAACATTTATTCGCTTCCGGTAGAGATTAAAAATCGAATCCTTAATAAGATTCAGTGGTACTTTCAAATACTACTTATAATCTTTAAATCTTATATCTAATTATATTATAATCACATCTTATCTTAATCATAAGTCTAGACTGTAAAAATAATCAATCAATATTCATTGAAAGCTACCTCTCAAGGGAGAGGGGGGAGGATCTCGGGAGCGAGAAGCGCCCACGACGATGCCTCGAGGCACTTTGTGTTTGTTTACAACTGAGTGAACAAGTGTGACGGATCCTTAGCGAACATTACCAGCTCAAGGACACCTTATCTAACATCTTTATCACCAGTGAATACTCTCTAGAACTGGGGGAGTACCTGGACAATATCTACAAGGAAAATCCTAGAACATTTATATAAACTAAGAGTGTATAGTGGAGATCACGGTGACGCGGTTTCCACCACCTTCATTCCTATTCTTTATCTCCAATCATTCTTCTGCAACTGCAGGATAATCACGTAGCAACGCTACCAGATCATCATACAGCAACGCTGTAGCAAAATATAGTGCCTAAACTCGACAAGAGAGTTAATCAGTCTGGCAAACTTGTCAGACAGGCACCCGGCTTCAGATAAGTATATTGAAGGATATTACAGTAGCGTATTAATTGGCCAATTGTATGCTTGTATAACTTTAATATTCTATAAATCTGTCTGTCGGTAAAAAAGCGAGGCAACGCCTCATTCATTGGTACGTTTATTAAAATTGTAGTGTAGCTGTGAATATTATCCAGCACTAGACTCGTGAGTGTCCATTGCGTCAGAAAAGAATTCAGCCTCAATAAGTAAAAACCTCACAAGTGTCCATAGTGTTGGAAAAGATTCAGTCAAGCTAACTGTAGATAAATTGAATAAATACATTGCATATATACTTGAATATATAAATTAAGTTATCAATTGCTTGCTTAGTTATTTTTAAGTTATCATATAAGTTCATTTAATTGAATATAATTTCTAGTACTTAGTTAACAGTATTTAGACTACATTTAAGGTCATTTATTATACTTTTACGCTTTAATTTGTTGTTTATAGTATAAGTACATATTGGCTGTTAATAGTTATGGTGCTAGGTTAGACTATGTATGTTTAAATCCCTGATTTAAACAGAGCCAGTGTTCAGTCATATAACTGAATTTATCAAATCTTATCCTTGTATAAAATACAAGCTGATGTGAGATCCCTGTCCACAGGTGGACTGGAACTTCTATCAACAAGTCATTCACCCCACCTGTCCCTTACAGCCCACAGTCTGTCATTAGGAAAAGAGGAACTAGGATTTACAACCCTAGCTAGAGATTTTAATTGAATTAATTTGCAGACTGTAAATTTTTAATTTAGTTCAGTACAAGTCCCTGGTAGTCTCCTCTTATATCAATCCCAGCAGGTTTTTCCCACAAAGGGTATTTTGAGTGAAATAAGTACTTGTTTGAGATTTACTCTGGCACTATGATGTCGGAAGCAGTGAAGGAGATAGTGTTCGATTGTTTCAGGCACCTGACAGTGGATGCAGAGTTCGTTGATGTCTGTTCTGTACTTAGAGCTGTGTGCTGCTAGTTTGGTGTGTCCCAGCCTTAATCTGGTCATCGCTATATCAATTTCTCTGCTTTTATATCTGACATGTTTCCAAGTTTCCCATTTCTTTTTTATGGACCCATAGTATAAGGGTGAGCATGACGTTTTCCATTTCGTCGCAAAATCTTGGGTGATGGCATTTTTGAAGGCTCCTTTACGTGCAACATGGGGAATTGGATGACGGGTAATGTGAGGTGTGTTGTGCATTGCTTTGGCTAGTTTATCTACTAGTTCATTATGGAGAATACCACAATGCGCTGGGACCCATTGGATAGAGGTATCATAACCGTTTAATCGATGTTCATGAAGAAGTTGAAGACATGGGTAAACAAACTCCTTGCACGTTGTTGAAGAGTATGTAATGGCTTGAATCGCACTCTTGGAGTCACTGCAAATTGTATATGTCCCGATTGGTAATGTTGTGATTATTTGGAAAGCTTGATATAAGGCATATAATTCAGCTGTGAAAACAGATAGTTGGTTTGGTAACCGCCATCCCTGCTTGAGATGGTATTGCGGTATCCATACAGCGCTAGTGACCGAGGGTACGTTGTTCATGATGATGCAAGATCCATCTGTATAAATCGCTGTGGTATTTGGATAGCAATTTTTCATTGTTGAGAGAAAGACTGAGGCTATGGCTGAGTTTGGTGCAGACTTTGGAATGTTGTCTTGGAGTTGTATTGCTGTATTAGGAGTTGTATAAAGCCAAGGTGGAATAGGGGGAACAGTAAGTTGGGTTTCCGAGTTTTGGAGTAGAGAGAGGTCTATATTGAGGTTATTTGTAGCCCGTGTGAGGAAAGGTTGCGTGTGATTTATTGGGAAGCAGGGGATATGTGAGTTAACTGCTGGGTTAATTATTGATCTGTATAGGTGTGTCTGGTAAGCAGTGGTACAGAGTGACAGACAGTTGGCACACATTATGTCTCGTCTGGTGGCTAGGCTTGTGAGGCCCGTTTTCCTGTAAAGTCCGAGGATAGGAGTGGAACGAATTGCGCCACATATAAGTCGCATGGTATTGTTTTGAATGACCTCTAGGCTCTGTAGGTTAGTAGGCGCAGCCGACGCATATGCTTGGCAACAATAGTCTAGTTGGCTGCGAATGTAGGTTGTATAGAAACAGAGCAGGATTTTATGGTGTGCTCCCCAGGTGGTGCCAGTGAGGGCTTTCAGTATGGCGAGTCGGGGTTGTGTCGTCTGTTTAAGGTGTTGAATGTGTGCTTTCCAGGTAAGTGAGGGCGAGTCTAAGTGCATGCCAAGGTATTTATGTTCTTGTACGTGTTGGATGGGAGTGTTGTGTATTGTGAGGGTGGGTAGATGAGCAAGTCTTTTTTTAGTGAAAATTTGATAATAGGTTTTGGTAGTACTAACTTGAAGGCCCCATTGTTGTGTCCAATCTATGAGGTGGTCAAGTGCTGTTTGCATTGTTGAGACTGTATTAGGTAGGGCATTGTCTGAATAATACAATATTAAGTCGTCGGCGTACGCCGAGAGGTGAACAGGATGGGTGTTAGGCAAATTTCTGCTAAGAATGTAGCAAAAAGGGTTGGGCTTAGTATGGAACCTTGTGGGACACCCGTTTGTATTGGGATGTCATCGGAAAACTCGCCTTGTATAAAGACTTTAGAGGTCATGTTCGTAAGATAGGATTTTAACCATAAAAGTAATCTTCCCTGTACACCTAAACGCGCAAGCTTTGCGAGGAGGCAAGTATGAGGAATGCTATCAAAAGCTCCTTTGAGGTCTAAGTAGAGAACAATACAAAATTTGCTGCTTCTGAGGGAGGTGAGGATTTCATGTTCAAGGCAAAGTATTTGATCGAGTGTGGAGCATTGCGGTCGAAATCCAGCTTGGAGTGACGGTATAATATTATTATACACTAGGTACCATTGGAGGCGAGTATGTACTTGTCTTTCCATGACTTTACTGATGCATGATAGTAGGGAAATAGGTCTGTATGACGCAGGTTGGGATGGGTCTTTTCCTGGTTTAAGGAATGGAAGAATAATACTGGTCTGCCATTGTGAGGGAATATTTCCGTGAGTCCAGCATAGGTTGTAATAGTTTAGGAGAGTACTATGTGCAGTCGATGGAAGATATTTGATGAGTTCATATGGAATTCCATGCCTTGCCAAGAGGTAGGCGGGTTAAGGCTAAGTGTAGCTCGCTTAAGGTGAACATGTTGTCGACGCCGAACATGGGTAGCAGTATGGCACGGTCAATTTCTTGTCTGAGGGGGAGTTCTTGGGCATGAAAGAAGGGTGTTGAGAGGGGTAACTTTAAGACATTCAGCAAGAACATTTGCACGCTCCTGAGGTGTTTGACAGAGCGAACCGTTGATCATCAGGGGAAACGAAGGGAATGTTGGGCAACCTTTAATGCTGTTAAATGTAGCCCAGACTTTTGAATGTGGCGTAGTGGGGGTGAGGCTATCACAAAATTTTGCCCTTGATGCTCGCTTTGCTGACAGTATGGCTTTTTTGGCTTCTGCTGTAGCCCGCCGGAGATTAACCCAGTTCTGTAGGGAGGGTTGACGTCTTTGTTTTTGTATGGCTCGTCGGCGTAAGGCGACTGTTCGTGCACATTCCGCGTTCCACCACGGTTTAAGTGGTTTGTTGGACCTATGTCCTGAAGTTTTCTTAAGCATTTGAGTGGCTGCAGAATTTATGGCCGAGGTGATTGTGGACAGTCGCGTGTTGGGGTCTACATCGTCTGTATCTGGGAGACAGACAGTATCAGCCCATTTTTTCTTATCTAGTTTCTTAATGTTCCACTTGGGGAGCGTTAGGGGGTGGGTTGGTGGCTGAAAGTTAGTAAATTTTATAATGAGGGGTTTGTGGTCACTACCAATATCTGGTCCAGTATGAAACTGTAGTTCATGTTGAAAGTGCGCAGAGCCAAAGCAGATGTCCAGTGAGGCTTCATAATTGGTTCTGTAGTTAAAGTAGGTTGCAAGGTAGGGCGGCGAGAAGAATATATGGTGTAGTGTCTAAGTAGTTATATAAATCGGTGCCTGCAGTATTTTGGGTACCTCTACTCCATGTGGGGTGGTTTGCATTGAGATCACCTGTAACAATGATCGGTTGCCGTAATTGGTTAAGATAGAATTCCAGTTCATTTAAATTTATTGTGCCACCAGGGTTGTATATACCCAGAAAGGATATGTGTGTACCATTGTAGGGTATTAGGCATGCTAAAATTTCTAGGTTACCATTTACAAAATGTGTAAGCGTTACAGGTTTACATGTCATGTTACTCCGTGTTAGGAGGAAAATACCACCACCCATACGGTTTGGTCTGTCCAGTCTGCATCTAAAAGTTTTTAAAAATAGGATTTTGTTTGGGAGTGAGCCAGGATTCGTTTACGAAAGCTAAGTCTGGTTTGGATGAGTAAAGGAATTGTTTAAGTTCTGTGAGGGATGTTTTAATGCTATTTGCGTTCCAAGTCATGAAGGTTAGGGGAGCCATTTAGGATGTGTGGGTTATGGATGTGTCTGTTTTCCTTGGCATGCCAGTAGTTGTACGTGTTGGATACCTAGATGTGGATGTGGGCTGTGTCTTACTCTTGGTACTGGCGGTTTGGGTTTGTGGCAAGTCAGCCTGTGGAATGATTTTGGTAACGCGTGCTAGGGAGTTATTTATGAGTTTTTCTATCATCTGTTCAAACAATGTGTGTCCAGCAATGGTGGCTTTGTTTGGCCGGATGTCAATGTCTGTAGCTGTTGATGGGATGTTTTTTGGGTCAGCCTCAGGGGTGGGTTGTGTTACTTGTGTAAAGAATTTAGTTAGAAGTCGGTCCAGCGTCTTTTCTAGTGTATTTTCGATGCGTGTGACAAAAGTTTCAACAAGATCATTTTCAATGCGAGTGACAAGAGTTTCAACAAGATCAGGATTTAGTTGTGCATTTTGTGAGAGATGGTTGGACCCTTGGGTTGTGGGAGTGTCGGTGACAGATATATCAGGTACACGCAAAGGCTGTGTTTGAGTGTGAGGTAGTGTTTGATGATGGGCTGTGTTAGGTTATATCAGTGCACTACTGTATAGCAGGTTGTTGGTAGGGAGAACCTTAGTTTTTGCTGCTGCTATGTATGAAGGATATTTTTTGAATGTAATGTCGTGGTCGCTACCACAGTTTGAGCAGGTAAGTGTATCTGATGTACAATCTTGCGTGTAATGGGAACCAGAGCATTTCTTACTTTTAATGTCTTTGGTGCAGCCTTTCCAGGTATTGTTGAAACCTTTACATTTAAAACACTGAGTGGGACGTGGTATATACACCTCTAGTTTATGGAGGAAGCCATTTAACCAAATACTCTCAGGGGAAATGTAGTCTAGAAAGGTAAGCAGAGCAGTGCCTGTATCACTCAGTTCTCCGTTTGTTCTTCGCCTAAATTTTTTGATTCCATGGATCGGGATGTCATGTGTCTCAAGTTGTGCTTTGATGTCGTCTACACTGATGTCTACCACATGTCGGATTACATATTTTGTTAATCGGTCCCCTAGTGGTTTGTAGCACTTGACTTTATGGCCACAGATGTCAGTAATGTCTGAAAGCTTTAGTTCTTCGCCATGTTTGTGGTCCACTGTGATCAGGTTTTTTTGTTTATTTGGTCTCATATTGTGCACGTTGATCCCGAATATCTTAGGAATGACATTATATAAGATACTTTGTGCTCGGCTATTTCTGAACACATTTTCCTCTTCGCCATCAAAGGCAATGATGAAAGTTTGCAAATCAGAAGAACTTGGCCTACCTTGGTTGAGCTGCAGAAGTTGATACTGAGGCCGCGTGGTGCCGGCATGGTCTCTGTTTACCTCTGTAAGTTGGCGGCGTTTCGCCTCCAATCTGTTTGCCTTGCTGTGATGTTTGCTGTCTAGGAAAACTCCATCTAGATCCTCTTCTAAGACCGGGTGACGTTCATGATCTAAATGTGTGGTATGCAACAGTGGTTCCCCAGTGTCCTCAAAGGTATCGTCAATATTTGTAGGAGAGACGCTGCGTGAACCTCCATCAGTCGGCGTCATAGTACAGCCTCTACCCAGCGGTGCTGCCAATCGCAAACTTGCAGTTGGCCACTCAGCCCTTGTTACCAACACACGTTAACACCAGCAGTGATGTTATCACCGTTGGGTTATATAAAGGGCACCACCATCCTTGGGAGACAGTCTCTCTCTTGGTGCTCTCTGGGGTCATCATAGCCTCCCTCAACCATTGTCTGCTACCAGCCTACGTCGTGTGTCGGATGTTGTGAGAGTATTATGGATATCTTCAGCTGACCAGTATATACTCATTCATTATATTCGTTGTATTTCTTACACAGTTTATTCATGTTACATTTTTCAGATTATTTTGTTCACCTTTGCAATACATGATAGTCAAGTGTTCTCAGGCGTATTGTTGTTCAGTAATACTCCAGTAAATTGTTTTAATTATTGATCTGATGTTTTTCTTTTGCTTCTCCCTGCGACTTACACACTGCAAGGGCCAAAACACATATTTTTCCTTGTGTGAATGAGAGCCACACCACCTTAAATTGGCCCAGTATGTTGCACTACTCTATCACGTCACACTGTAGTGGACAGTCATGAATTATAGAGGATGGTAGTGAGTTATAGAGAATGGTCAAGAAGTATTGAGGATAGTCATGAATTATAGAGGATGGTCATAAATTATAGACGATGGTCATGAATTATAGAGGATTGTCATAAATTATAGAGGAAAACATGCATTATAGAAGATGGTCATGAATTATAGAGGATGGTCATGAATTATAATTAATCGTCATGAATTACAGAGTATGTTATTAATTATAGATGATGGTCATGAATTATAGAGTATGTTATTAATTATAGATGATGGTAATGAATTATAGAGGATGGTCGTGAATTATAAAGAATGATCATGAATTATAGAGGATTATCATAAAGTATTGAGGATAGTCATGAAATAGAGAGGATTGTCATGCATTATGGAGGATGACCATGAATTATAGAGGATGGTCATGAATTATAGAAGATGATCATGCATTATAGAGGATGGTCATGGATTATAGAGGATGTCATGGATTATAGAGAATGGTCAAGAATTACACAGGATGGTCATGAGTTATAGAGAACGGACATAAACGTTAGAGGATGGTCATGAATTATAGAGGATTATCATAAATTATAGAGGATGTTCATAAACTATAGTGGAAGGTCATGAATTATAGAGGATGATTAGAAAGTATAGAGGATTATCATGAATTATAGAGGATGGTTATAAACTATGAAGGACAGTTGTGAATTATAGAATATGGTCATGAATGATAGAGGATGGTGATAAAGTACAAAGGATGGTCATGAAATTTAGAGGATAGTCATAAAGTATAGTAGATGGATTAAATTATAGAGGATGGTCGTGAATTATAGATGATCGTCATGAATTATTGAAGATGGTCATGAATAATAGAGGGATAGTCATGAATTATAGAGGCTAGTAGTGTATTATAGAGGATGTTCATGAATTAAAGAGGGTGGTTATAAACTATAGAGGATAGTCATTAATTATAGAGGATGGTAAAAAACTATGAAGGACGGTCGTGAATTATAGAAGATGGTCATGAAATATAGAGGAAGGTGATAAGGTATAGAGGATGATCATAAATGATAGAGTATGGTCATAAAGTATAGTAAAAGTTTGAATTATAGAGGATGGTCGTGAATTATAGAAGATAATCATGAATTATAGAGGATGGTAGTGTATTATAGAGAATAATCATGAATTATAGAGGATGGTCGTGTATTATAGAGAATAATCATGAATTATAGTGGATGGTCGTGAATTATAGAGGATAAACATGAATTATAGAGGATGTTAATGAATAATAGAGGATGGTCATAAACTATAGAGGGTGGTTGAGTATTATAGAGGATGAACAAATCCACAAGGGCCGTGACGAGGATTCGAACCTGCGTCCAAAAGCATCCCAGGCTCTGCCTTAATCGACTGAGCTACGACATGGACAAAAGAGTTGAAACCGAAGTTCTACTGAACTTACTGGATCTAGCAGCCTCTCTGAGACACAACCAGGGTTTTACACAACTCCCCCCCCCCCCCCCCGCACCCGAGCTATGTCAATAGGCCGTTCTCCCTCTTCGCCCTTACTTCATTACACACATAAATCACAATAACGTGATGCATCAAATGAACAAATCCACAAGGGCCGTGACGAGGGTTCGAACCTGCGTCCAATCACGTTATTGTGATTTCTGTGTGTAATTATAGAGGTTGTTCATTAATTATAGCGGATGGTCGTGTATTATAGAGGATGTTCATGAATTATAGAGGGTGGTCGTGTATTATAGAGGATATTCATGAATTATAGAGGATGGTCGTGTAATATTAAGGATGTTGAAGAATTATAGAGGATGGTCATAAACTATAGAGGAAGGTCATGAATTATTTAGGATGGTCATAAAATATAAAGGATGTTCGTGAATTACTTTTTTTGTAGGGGGGGGGGGAGTAAAGAGGAAGGAGAGGCATAGGTGAAGGGAAGTATAGAAGTGGGAAATACAGTGAGAGGTATGAAAGCAGGCGGGCTGTCCGCCTTGCTGACACGATGTGTGGGTGTTGGCAGCTAAGCTAAACTGGCTCTTGTTAGGGAGCTGTGAGTGTGTGAGAGGTTCTTCACATGTGTTTCACCATATATGGATGTCCATAGATGAATACTGTGTAACATTCATATATACACACTCCGATGCTTCCACACATGTTGTTCTGTTTAAGGCTCTTTATTTTATTATTATTATTTATCGAGTTGTTCATACATACATATTATTATTTATCGAGTTGTTCATACATACATATTATTATTTATCGAGTTGTTCATATATACACATATATACCTACATATACTCACACATACACATACATATACACACTTATATACATATACATATATATATATATATACATATATATATATATATATATATATATATATATATATATATATATATATATATATATATATATATATATATATACATACATATATACACATATACACATATATACATATACACACACATCCACATATACATATATACCCACTCATATACACACACACATGCATACATACACACCTACATACTCAGTTTTCCAATTATGGGGGAAGGATATCTGGTCAGTATCTCATCTAGGAATTATATACTGTGGGGCGGGGTTTTCATCCAGAGAATCGAGGCTCTTGGGCCACCAGCTGTGGGAGCGGGGCGTCTCATCTTGGAGCAATCTTTCAAACATTGGGTCCTCTAACATTTCGATGGTGTTCCACACCCTGATGGCTTGGTGCTGCAGTCTGATGTTTAGTGGCTGTATATTCAGGAGTTCATGGATCTCCTGGATTGTCTGATCATACGGTGGACGGTGTTTTGCTGCTCTCCTTAGCGCCTTATTTTCTACTGCTTGCAGTTTCTGCATGTTAGTTTTCTTTATGGTGTGTAGTGGTACTGGGGGATACTCTAGATGCTGCCGAACTAGAGCCTTATATAGGTGGATCTGAATGTTAGTACTGAGGCTTCGGAATCTTCTCAGTTTTCCTAATGCTGCTTTGGCTTTGTTTAGTCGGTCCCTTACATGAATTTGTATCCCTGTTCTATTTATCATAAGTCCCAGTATTCTGCCTACCTCCGCGTATTGGATCGGATGGTTGTCAAGGATGATGGGGTCCGGGTTTCTTTCCGCAATGTGTATTATCTGAAACTTTTGTTTGTTGGAGCTAATTTTCCATTGCTTCTCAAAGTTGTTTATGAGTTCAATTGCTGCCTTGGTCTTGTCGGCTAGTAGTGGCTTTGATGGTCCCGGTTGGCAAATTAATTGGGTGACATCGTCAGCGTATGTGATGTATTCTCCATGTTGGGGTAGGTCAGCTGTATATATGTTGAATAAAGTGGGGGAGAGGCAGCTTCCTTGTGGTACTCCACTTTTCAGTTCTATTACGTCACCCAAGTAGCTGCCGATATTAATTAAGCCTAGCAGTTCTATTGTCTATAAAGGTGCAGAGAGTAGCAGTAAATCTCTCAGGAAACCCTAGTTCAGATATCTTATATTTTAGGCCTGTGTGCCACACTTTGTCGAAGGCTTTCGAGACGTTTCTAAGCACTATATTACACTGATCTTTTTTCGACACTGCGTTGGCTATATGCTCGTAGATCAGGGGTATAGCTGTATGGGTCCATCTGCGGTTTCTTAACCAATGCTGCCTGGTGTTATACTTCCCTTCCTCTTCCATGTACTTCACAAGTCAAATCATGATCAATCATGATTGATAATTTTTTTGAATATTTTACCTGGTACTTCGAGGAGGGAAATTGGCCTGTAGTTTTCAGTTTGGGTTGGGGGTTTACCTGACTTGGGGATTAATCTTATTGTGGCATTCTTGAAGTATGTGGGGAATAGTCCAGATGCAAAAGCTGCATTTAAGATACATGTGTATTGATGGAGTGCAATCACTGGTAGGTTGGATAATACCATCTTATTTATTTTGCTGTTGCCCGGCGCCTTGTTCTTGAAACCCATAATTGTTTTATGGACCTCTGCAATGGTTATGTGTTTTATAAGGTGGCAGTCATCGCGTATGTTGTTAAGGTCTATTGTTTGCGTCGGGAGTAGTGCTGCAGCTCTGTTATCGACTTGAGTTGTAATTTCCCTTTCATTAATTGGGCAAAAATTTAAATTTTCTTCCGGGTTAATCCTGAACATTTTTTCTCAAAACTTCTTGAATTCCTGCTCTTGTTCTCTCTCCTCATAGAGTTTATTCCCTGAGGCGTCTATGATGTAGGGTGTTTCCTCAGAAGAGCTTCCCATCAGGGTCTTTACTTTTTTCCAGAACTTTCCTGGGTTTCTGCAGTCGACTTGGATTTTGCTTATTAGGTCATCCCATTGTTTGGTGTACTCTGTTTTGCACAGATCTTGCAGCTCATCTTGTAGTTCCCTCTGTAGTCTTTTGCGCTCATCCGTCCACCCGTGTTGTGTTATGAGTTGCAGAAGATTGTTATATCTGGTTTGCAGTGTCCTGAGCGCCTCAGTGGCTGGGGGGTGTGGGAGCGTTATATGGTGAGCAACGGGAATGTGATCAATCATGCATTTTTCTATGGTGCTAATCCATGAATTTAACTCTGCGTTTATGCATGATGTTTCCTTTCCATTAAAATCTGTGACACTGATTTCCTGTGCACTGCTTTTGAACGCTTCCCAGTCAGTTTTAGTGTATTGAAGTCATGGTGGTGAGGGTTTCTGAATGGGGTTAGTTGATAGCGTCATTATTATTGGTAGGTGGTCGCTTGTGCTCACAGGGCCCCTTTCTATGTGGGTGTTTAGGAAGTGGTGGTTGTTTGACAGTATTATGTCTGGTTTACCACTATGGCCTTGTCTGACGTAAGTTGGGAAGTCTGGGCCCAGGTGGGTTAGATTCCTGTTCCTTATCATATTGTGGATGGCTTCTCCTGCTTGGTTGTTCTTTCCGTGTCCCAGTGTTCTGTGCTTGGCGTTCAGATCACCCAGAAAGTAGGCAGGTCTGTTCCTTCTGGTAAGTTTCATGATGTCGGCCAGGGGAAGGTAAGGACGTCTTGGTGGTTGATAGCATGTTCCTATGAAGATTATACCTTTTGTAGTTTGGAGTTCAATTGCCAGGAAGTTTTCCTGGAAGTTATCTAGAATTTTGTGTGGAATATTTCTTTTTACGGCAATTGCCGCTCCATCGTTGGCCTGGTCAGCTCTGTTGACCTGGTAAATTTTGTAATTGAAGATCTTGATCTTCTCACCATTCTTTTTTCCATGGCTATAAATGAGTATTATATCAGGGTCTATTTCTCTGTACAAGTTGCTGAGTTCCAATGCTCTGTGCAGAGTCCAGCATAGAACATTGTGTTGAATTATTGTTAATGACTGGATGGCTATGTTGAATCTGATGGATCTCTTCCACCTGGTGGAGTGTTTGGGATCGGTCTATAACCATTGCGCATTGCGTTAAACTCATCGCCGCTTATCTGTTGAATGGTTATGGGGTTTTGGTTTTGGTTAAAAGTATATGACATTATTTGGTCGTACACGTCACTCGTAGGGACATCGGGAATGTTGTGTTGGAATGTTATGTGCTGAGTTTTTATTTGCTCTCGGAGGGTCTTGAGGGTAACCATTTGGGTTGTTTTTCTTAGGTAGAAATTGATTGTGTTTGGGGCCTCTACTGAGGCTTGTGCAACATTTTGTGTGGGTGTGCGGGAAGCAGTGAGAGCCGGTGCGAGTCCCTGGTCCTGTGGTACTTGTATGTTTTGTTGTTTATGTGTGGCCCGTCTCCGGGGGTCCTGAGTGGTAGTTGCTGGTGTTGTATTATCTTCCTCTGGCTTGTTGGTGGTTGCTGGGATCGTGGGTGCTGCCACTTGTTGGGAGTTAGTCACAGTTGGGGTAGTGCTGGCTACATTGCTGTCCACCAGGGCTTTTATGATGTTAGTGGAGGAGGGAGTGTCTGGGAATTCCATCAATGGGAGACTATTCCTCTTGTACATTTCTTTAATTACAGATCTAAATGACCCTGGGTTTGCTATGTTTTCTAAATGAGCATTGAACATACTGCTCAGGATCTTTGTGAGTAGGTCCCCATTTACCTGTGAGGTCATGTTTGTTGGAGTGTGTGGGGTAGTGTTTGCTGGATTATGTGATACTTTGTTTGACTAAGCATTGGTGGTAGTTATGCCTGCATAAGTATTATTGGCCATTGCTGTCTTTTTTGCTAAGGCATCGGCCCTTTTTTGTTTTAGGATGTTCTTCCTAATGGGATATATTGATGCCAGTGTGCGGTGGGGACCCTCACAGTTGAGACATTTAGGGTTTGATTTATTCATGCAGTCTCTGTATGTGTGTCCCTGCCCAGCACATTCTGAACATACATTGCCCGTTTGTTTGCACTCTGCGGCTGTGTGATCGTATTTATAGCATGTCCAACAAGGGGTAATGTTATAGTATTCCTCCTGCTCAAGGTTGTTTTTGTCCGTGCTAAGGTGATAGTAGTTGCAATGGTTACCTTGGCTGAGGGCTTTCTGTACCATGGAGATTTCTTCAAACCTTATTTTCATCATGTTAGGCACTCTCGGCAAGAGGATTACCTCTTCTACCTTGGCCCACTCATTTCTCTGTTCTATATCGTGTTTAATATTTTCAGGGGTGTCGTCAGTGATTTCTGCATCAAGTCTCTTCAAGATTATTGTCTTCCTGGCCTGCAGCTCAGGGGGAATAATAACCTGGAAATGTTTATCCCTCAACATACGTATGTTTTCTCCCTTGATGATTGTATCAACATCTACATCCTGGTAGCATAGTGCTATGAATGAAGAGTCCTTTGTGGGTATTAGTCTAGAAAATCTTACTTTGAGAGTTGATAACAGATTTGCTAGTTCCTTCTGTTTCTCATAGCCTGTCTATGTCTATGTCCTCAGCCAACCCGTTCTCGCAAATTCGTAAAATCAATATTGACTTATTAGCTACGTGCATAGGTGATATACTAAACATAATAGATACCCTTAAAAAGATTCATAGAAAACACCGACCTTACCTAACCTTGTTAGTATCTTAAGATAAACATCTTATTGCTTCGTAATTACAATTATTACTTAACCTATACCTATTATAGGTTAGGTAATAATTGTAATTACGAAGCAATAAGATTCTTATCTTAAGATACTAACAAGGTTAGGTAAGGTCGGTGTTTTCTATGAATCTTTTTAAGGGTATCTATTATGTTAAGTATGTCACCTATGCACATATTTAATAAGTCAATATTGACTTATTAAATTTGCGAGAACGGGTTGCCTCAGCGTGAATTACTGAGGATGGTTAATAATTCAATAAAGAATTATGTAAAAAATTATCTAATTTGTCTTGGACGCATGCAGGAAACGATGACAAAGTTAAATCTGTTAGTACGTACTGACCTAGTTGTACTGCCCTCGTTGTGCTTGCAGGGGTTGAGGTTTGGCTCTTTGGTGACGCCTGTCAACTGTCAATCAACAGGTGAACTGGGTCCTGAGCCTTGATCTCTATCAAGTCTACGATTGAGACTGTGTATGGCGTCTGCCTCCACCACAACACTGCCTAGTGCGTTCCTTTTGATAACTACTCTGACACTGAATAAAACTTTTCTAATGTCTTTGTGGCTCATTTGGGTACACAGTTTCCACCTGTGTCCCCTTCTTCGATTGTCATCAATTCTAAGTAATCTGATTTTATATACCTTATGGGAATGTGAATGTGGTAATCATGTCTACACTAATTCTCGTTCCTGCCAACATCGTGAGTTCCAATTCAAGTAGCCTTTCCTCACAATTCACTCTTGTAGTTCTGGACCTAGTCTCGTGACGTACTGTTGAACCACTTCAACTTTGTCTTTCACTTGACTGTGGTGTAGAGACTCCATTCAGGAACTTCATATTCTAGGACTAGTCTGACATATGTGATATGCAAGGTTCAAAATTATTCTTTACACAACTTTCAAAATGGACGATTTCATATCCCTTTTTGTACTATGTCTGCCCTTCTGCTCATCCAATAGATTCATTTCTTTACTTTTCCGGAGTTAACTCAAGTAGCTAGTGTCCAAATCACGTTATAGTTATGTAGAATTCCTCTCACTTAAACCTCCTAATATTTTGGCATCATTAGCAAACATCGAGAGTCTCAATGTTAGGGATGATGATAGGAGCCTGTGAGGTCTGGCTACTATGGAACAGTAGCCAGAAGGAGCCAGTCTATTCCTTCTAAAAGACCAATTACATATATGAGAAACAGGAACGGTCCTCGTAACTCACGCCTCTTAGGTCTGGGACTAGTTTAGTGACATACCTCTGAACTTTCTCCAGCTTCGGGTTGTGGTTGACAAGGTATGGGCTCCAGGCTGGGGCCGCATACTCCACGATTGGTCTTACATATGTGGTATACAAGATTCTGGTTGATTCTTGACTCAGATTTCAAAAGGCAGTTCTAATGTTACTTAGAAATAACATTGACTATTCTGACAAGCCATGCACATGCCGCTGATGATATTATTTTGATCTATTGGAGAATAGGCTGTTACAGTAGAGAAGACAGTGAGTGTTCAGAAGGTGGTGTGTGTAGAGTAGGCTGTGTGTGTAGAGTAGGCTGTGAGTGTAGAGTAGGCTGTGAGTGAAGAGTAGGCTGTGAATGTAGAGTAGGCTGTGAATGTAGAGTAGGCTGTGAGTGAAGAGTAGGCTGTGAATGTAGAGTAGGCTGTGAGTGAAGAGTAGGCTGTGAATGTAGAGTAGGCTGTGAGTGAAGAGTAGGCTGTGAATGTAGAGTAGGCTGTGAGTGAAGAGTAGGCTGTGAATGTAGAGTAGGCTGTGAGTCTAGAGTAGGCTGTGAGTGTAGAGTATGTTGGAAATTTCCAACACTGATACATCTCTATTGTATCACAATACACTATTTTTGTATATTCACCACAATATCAATTAACCTTACTGACTGTAATATTTTTTTTTTTTTGAGATATATACAAGAGTTGTTACATTCTTGTACAGCCACTAGTACGCGTAGCGTTTCGGGCAAGTCCTTAATCCTATGGTCCCTGGAATACGATCCCCTGCTGCGAAGAATCGTTTTCTTCATCCAAGTACACATTACTGTTGCGTTAATACTAACATAATACTAAAGTTAACGTTAATACTGTTGCGTTAATACTAACATAAATAATTATATTTCTTTATCTGCGCATTAATTGCTGAAATTCTCACATCTGAAGACAGGATTGCGTCAGATAATGTCTATCTAGACATATTTATTACCAACATGTTAGAGAATAGAATATGGTTCTCTACTTTTATCAATATTCTGTATAATAATTAATTACTGATAATATAACTCCTAATGAACCAATAACTGAGAGTTATTAACTAAGATTATCACTGAATAAGTTTTATCTGTTATATACGAATGCCATGGAAATATTTCCCATTTCTCGTTAATAAGGAATCGGTGATTAATCAACACTATCTAGCGAGAATATAAACAATATAGTTCCCTACAATTGCAACCCTATTCTTTTAAAGCACTACTTCAGTAATTACAAGGAAAATAATTCTCCGTGATTACTAAATTCTATTGCGAATGCGAGGAGGGGGTTGAGGGACGCTAGCGGTGAGCCGCCAGGATTCCTCACATGTCCGACTGGCGACTAGGAAGGGCAGACGCGAGGTGGTGTGTGACTGAAGAGTTTCGAACATTAATTACGTTGCAACTCCACCAATAGTCACTAATTACCTCCCCCACGTGTGCTACAGTGCCCTACCAGTTAATAACGCGTTCACAATTGAAGTCACGGCCTGTAATTACGCGTACACAGCAGTGGACGCCTGGGACTGGCTGACTTTAGTGTTTGACACGCTCACGTTAAGTATACTATTCTTGTTTGATGCATCACTCCAGATTGTGTATTTGTGGGTAGTCTGTCGTTACGTAGCAAGAACAACAACAATACTACGTTAGTTGATTTTCTTCATTTATTTCAATTTCAATGAATATTGAAATAATTCATAGCCTAATAAAATGCTACTTAATTTTCCCTGATGAAAGCGTGTAGACGAGGAGTTAACAAGTTGTCTCTCATCACTCGCGATATTCTCCACGGGTTCCTTCTTTATTGGGGATCTTGTGATCTGTTACGTACCTCTATAAGATACGTAATTGAAAACATTAATTTGTACTTATATATGCATTGTGTATAATATGATTATATATTTTATTACCTGTATGTGAGTTAGGTATTTATATATTTCATTGCTGGTATGAGTTATATATTAGATGTTGGAATAGGCCTAACTTTACCCCACCCGTTGGAACGGTTATATTTTCTTTGTTTGCTCACGGCTGATTTCGTGGGAAAAGTGGTTTTGTAATGATCCTAAGTGGGTAACATTATGTGAATCTGTAATAGTTGATCATTAGGGGGCAATGCCCCGTGAGAGAGTTTTAGTTCCTGGTGGCTGTTGCCAGAATTCTCCTCTGTTATTTATATTTATAATTACTGCATGTATTAATAATTACATTTTCTCTGTTATGCATGTAACTCTGAGCATTAATTAAGTTAGTTTAAGATTACTCTTGTTACATTATATTGCTCTATGTAAGTAAAAGTAATACTCCATTAGTTTGGCAATTTACGTGGGGGGAGAGCAATGTTTTTGACTCCCGCTGATAAAGTAGTCAGTAGCTAGCACGGACCAGGAGGGATAACATCTTTGGAGATAAGTCTGTTAACATTTGTGTTTTGCCATAATATATTATATTATAGGAGAGACAGTACATTTGATTTTGTTTTATAAGTGATCTGGTCCATCTGTAATTTATATAATATTGAGAATAATGTTGTTAATATACTATTAAATTTTTATATGTATTTTTCGTCCGTCCTAAGGGTGAAATACTTTAATTCTTTGCCTGTGCCAATAATGTGGTTACACTGGTGACCCGCTCTAGAGAAGAGCATTTTGTATTGACCCTAAACTATTAAGTTCTTGCTGTTGTTCAGGGTTTGAGCCGTGACGTACGATTGGTAACATGATCACGAGGACGAGTAACGAAACGGAATTACAGAAGTCGTCTTACAGCTAAGACACCCGTTTTTGTATAAATTTAGCTAAGATTATTATTAGTTTCTATTTAAATTCACATATAGGATATTTACAGCAAATAAGTTAATGCCAGAATTTATGGCTTAGTGTTTAATATGTTAATTTTGCTCCTATTGTTGCTCAACATTTCATAATCTTTCAATATATTCATTATTTTGATATGTCGTATCTTTGAATCTATATTTAGTTCAGATTTGCCATATTACTAACACAACAATGTACTAGTGACGAACCACACTGGTTTCTAGATATATATGAACTTCTAGAAATACCCCCCCAATGTTGATATTTGAGGCTTTGACTTTAATTAATTAATAATACAGTCTATTCATTATCTTCAAGTGATTGTTAAGTTAATTATTGTACATAGGCACTAGCTCTATGGTGTCAATCTAATAATCACCTTTATTCGTTTTCCTTCTTTTCTCAAAAGTGAGTGGTCTTTCGATTTATGTTAATCATAATAATCAAATAATTTAATATATGAGTTAAAGGCCCAGATACCCAACAGAGTAGGCTGTGAGTGTAGAGTAGGCTGTGAGTGACAAGTAGGCTGTAAGTGAAGAGTATGCTGTGAGTGTAGAGTAGACTGTGATTGTACAGGAACCAGTCTATATGATGGATGGGACAGTAGCCAGCCACTATGATAGCTGGGACAGTAGACATCCACTATGATGGATGGGAAAGACGCCAGTCTGAATGAAGAACGAAACAGTAGCCAGCCTGGATGATAGATGGGATAGAAGCCAGCTTGGATGATGGATGGGACAGGAGCAAGCCTGGATGATGGATGGTACCAAAGCCAGCCTGGATGATGGATGGGACAGGAGTCTGCCTGGATGACTGATGGCATAAGAACCAGCCTGGATGATGGATGGGACAAGAGCAATCCTGGATATTTGATGGAGACATGAGCCAGTCTGGAAGATGGGTGTCACAGGATCAACATTGGATGATGGATGGGACACGAGGCAGCATGGATAAAGAATGGGACCTAAGCCAGCCTGGATGATGGACGGGACAGGAACCGGCCTGGTTGATGGAAGGGACAGGAGCCAGTCTAGATGATGGATGGGACAGACGCCAGCATGGATGATTGATGGAACAGGAGCTAGCATGGATGATGGATGGTACAGAAGCTAGAATGGATGATTGATTTAACAGTAGACAGCCTGGATGATGTATGGGACAGGAGCCAGCATAGATGATGGATTGGACAGGAGCAAGCCGGGATGATGGATGGGACAGGAGCATGCCAGGATGATGGATGGGACAGGATCAAGACTGGATGGTGGATGAGACACGTGCCAGCAAAGATAAAGAATGGGACATAAGCCAGCCTGGATGATGGATGGGACAAGAGCCAACCTGGATGATTAATAAGACAGGAGCCATCCTGGATGATGGATGGGACAGGAGCCAGCCTGTAAAAAGGATGGGAAAGGAGCTAGCCTGATTGATTGAGGGGACATAAGCCAGCCTCTATGATGGATGACATAGAAGCCAGCCTGGATGATGGTTTGTACAGAAGCCAGCCTGAATGATGGATGGGACAGGAGCCAGCATCTATGATTGATGGGACAAGAGCCAGGCTCTATTATGGATGGGACAGTAGCCTGCCTTTATGATGGATTGGACAGGAGACAGCCTCTATGAAGGATGGGACAGGAGCCACCCTCTATGATGGATGGGACAGTAGTCAGCCTCTGTGATGGATGGGACAGACGCAAACCTCTATGATGGATGGGACAGGAGCAAGCCTGGATGCTGGATGGTACCACAGCCAGCCTGGATAATGGATGGGACAGGAGCCTGCCTGGATGACTGATGGCATAGGAACCAGCCTGGATGATGGATGTGACAAGAGCAATCCTGGATGATGGATGGAACACGAGCCAGCACGGATGATGAATGGGACCTAAGCCAGCCTGGATGATGGATGGGACAGGAGAAAGCCTGGTTGATGGAAGGGACAGGAGCCAGTCTGGATGATGGATGGGACAGAAGTCAGCATTGATGATTGATGGAACAGGAGCCAGTTTGGAGGATGGATGGGAATGGAACCAGAATGAATGATGGATGGTACAGAAGCTAGAATGGATGATTGTTTTAACAGTAGACAGCCTGGATGATGGATGGGACAGGAGCCAACATGGATGATGGCCAGTACAGAAGCCAGCATGGATGATTGATTGAACAGGAGCCAGCAATGATGATGGATGGGACAGGAGCAAGCCGGGATGATGGATGGGACAGGAGCCTGCCTGGATGACCGATGGAATAGGAACCAGCCTGGATGATGGATGGAAAAGGAGCAAGCCAGGATGAGGGATGGGAAAGGATCAAGACTGGATGATGGATGGGACACGAGCCAGCAAGGATAATGAATGGGACATAAGACAGCCTGGGAGAAGGATGGGAAAGGAGCCAGCCATGAGGATATATGGGACAGAAGCCAGCCTTCATGATTGATAGGACAGGAGCCAGCCTGGATGATGGATGGGACAGGAGCCACCTTAGGTGACGAATTGGACAGGAGCTATCTTGGATGATTGATGTGACAGGAGTGAACCTGGATGATGAATGGGACAGGAGCCAGCCTGGATGATTGATAAGACAGGAGCCAGGCTGGATGATTGATAAGACAGGAGCCAGGCTGGATGATTGATAAGACAGGAGCCAGGCTGGATGATTGATAAGACAGGAGCCAGGCTGGATGATTGATAAGACAGGAGCCAGCCGGAATGATTGATAGGACTGGAGTCAGCCTGGTTGATGGATGGAACAGACGCCTGCCTGGATGATGGCAAGGCTGGATGAGGAATGAAACAGTAGCAAGCCTGGACGATGGATGAGACAATAGCCTGTCTGGTTGATTGATAAGACAGGAGGCAGCCTGGATGATGGACGGGACAGAGGCATTGATGTATTGCAGATAAGATAGCAGCCAGCCTGGATGATTGAAGGCACTGCAGCTATCGTGGATGATGGATGGGACAGAAGCCAGTCTGGTTCATGGATGGGACAGGAGCCTGCTTGGATGATGGATAGTACATGAGCCAGCTTGGATGATGGATAGTACATGAGCCAGCTTGGATGATGGATGGGATAGAAGCAAACCTGTATGATAGATGGGACAGAAGGCAGTTTATTTGATGGATTGGTCATGAGCTAGAATCGATGATAGATGGGACAGGAGCCAGCCTGGATAATGGGTGGGACTGGAGTCATCATGGATGGTGGATGGGACAGGAGCCAGCCTGGATGATGGATGGGACAGTAGCCAGCCTGGATGATCGATGGGTCAGAAGCCAGCCTACATTATTGATAACACAGGTGCCAGACTGGATGATGGATGGGACAGGAGCAGGCTTGGGTGATGAATTGGATTGGAGCCAGCCTGGATGACTGATGTGACAGGAGCCAGCCTGGATGATGGATGGGACAGAAGCCAGCATGGATGATTGATTGAACAGGAGCCAGCCTGGATGATGGATGGGACAGAAGTCTGCTTGGATGATGGATGGGACAGGAGCAAACCTGGATGATGGATGGGACAGAAGCCAGTCTGGGTGATGGATGGAACAGGAGCTAGCCAGGATGATGAATGGTTCAGGACCCAGCCGGGATGATGGAAGGGACATGATCAAGCCTGGATGATGTCTGGGAAACGAGCCAGCAAGGATAATGGATTGAACAGAAGCCTGCCTGTATGATTAATACGACAGTAGCCATCATGGATGATGGATTTAACCGAAGCCAGCCTGGATGTTTGATAGTACAAGAACCAGCTTGGATGATTGTTGATGCAAGAGCCAGCATGGATGATGGATGGGACTGAAGCCAGCCTGGATGATGGATAGGACAGAAGCCTGCCTTGATTATTGATGGGACAGGAGCCAGTCTGGATGTCTGATGGGACAGGGGCCAGCTTGGATGATGGATAATACAGGAGCCAGCTTTGACGATAGATGGGATAGAAGCCAACCTGGATGATAGATGAAACAGAAGCCAGATTAGTTGATGGATAGGTAATGAGCTAGTATGGATGATGGAGGGGACAGGAGCCAACCTCTATGATGGATAGGACAGGACCCAGCTTCTATTATGGATGAGACAATAGCCACCCTCTTAGATGGATGGCATAGTAGCCAGCCTGCATGATGGATGTAACAGGAGCCAGCCTGGATCACGGATGGTACAGGAGCCAGCCAGGATGATAGAAGGGAAAGGAGCCAGCCTGGATGATGGATTGGGCAGAAGCCATCCTGTATGTCGCATTAGACAGTTGACAGCCTACATGATCGATGGAATAGTAGCCGGCCTCTATGATGGATGGGACAGTAGCCATCCTGAATGATGGATGGGGCAGACGACCGCCTCCATGATGGATGGGAGAGTAGCCAGCCTCTATGATGGATGGGACAGTAGCCAGCCTCTATGATGGATGGGACAGTAGCCAGCCTCTATGATGGATGGGACAATAGCCCACCTCTATGATGGATGGGACAGTAGTAAGCCTCTATGAGGGATGGGACAGGAGCCGGCCTTCATGATGGATGGGACAGGAGCCAGCCTGGATGATTAATGTGACAGGAGCCAGCCAGGATGATAGATGGGACAGGAGCCAGCCTAGATGATAGATGGTACAGAAGCCCACCTCCATGATGGATGGGACGCGAGCCAGCCTCTATGATGGATGGGACAGTAGCCAGCCTCTATGATGGATGGGACAATAACCAGCCTCTATGATGGATGGGACAGGAGACAGCTTCTATGATAGATGGGACATGACCCAGCCTCTATGATGAATGGAACCATAGCCAGCCTCTATGATTGTTGGGACAATAACCAGCCTCTATCATGGATGGGACAGTAGCCAGACCCTATGATAAATGGGACAGGAGCCAGCCTCTCTGATGGATGGGACAGGAACCCGCCTCCATGATGGATGGGACAGGAGCTAGCCTCTATGATGGATGGGACAATCATCCAGTCTGGATTATTGATGGGATAGATGCCAGCTTGGATGATGGTTGGGATAGGAGCCATCCTGGATGATGGATGGGACAGAAGCCAGCTTAGTTGATGAATAGGTCATGAGCTAATATGGATGATGCATGGGACAGGAGCCAGACTAGATTGTGGATGGGACAGGATCAAGCCAGGATGATGGATGGGACAGGATCAAGCCAGGGTGATGGATGGGACAGGATCAAGACTGGTTGATGGATAGAACACGAGCCAGCAAAGATAATGAATGGGACATAAGCAAGCCTGGATAATGGATGGGACAAAGGCCAGTCTAGATGATGGATGTGACAGAAGATAGCATGGATGATTGATGGAACAGGAGCCAGCCTGGATGATTAATGGGATAGAAACCAGCTTGAATGATGGATGGTACAAGAGCAAGCGTGGATAATAGATGGAGCAGCAACCAGCCTGGATGATGGATGGGACAGGAGCCTGCCTGGATGACTGATGGCATAAGAACCAGCCTGGATGATGAATGGGACAGGAGCTAGCCTGGATGATGGATGGGAATCCAGGAATCCTGGATGATTGATGGGACATGAGTCAGCCTGGATCGTGGATGGGACAGGAACAAGCAATGATAATGGATGGGACAGGAGCCAGCAAGGATAATTAATGGGACTTAAGTGAGCGTGGATGATAAATAGGACAGGAGGCATCCTGGACGATGGATTGGACCGAAGCCAGCCTGGATGTTTGATAGGACAAGAACCAGCATGAATGAAGGATGGGATAGGAGCAAGCTTGGGTGACGAATTGGACAGTAGCCAGATTGGATGATTAATGTGACAGGAGCCAGCCTCTGTGATGGATGGGACAGTTACCAGCCTCTATGGTGACTGGGACAGAAGCCAGCCTCTATGACGGATGGGACAGTAGCCAGCCTATATGATGGATGGGACAGGAGCCAGCCTCTATGAAGGATAGGACAGGAACCCGCCTATATGTTGGATGGGACAGGAGCCAGCCTCTGTGATGGATGGAACTATAGCGAGCCTAAATAATGGATGGGATAGGAACCCGCCTCTATGATGACTGGGACAGAAGCCAGCCTCTATGACGGATGGGACAGTAGCCAGCCTCTATGGTGAATATGACAGTAGCCAGCCACTATGATGGATGGAAAAGTAGCAAGCCTCTATGATGGATGGGACAGGAGCCAGCCTCTATGATGGATAGGACAATAGCTAGCCTCTATGTTGGATGGAAAAGTAGCAAGCCTCTATGATGGATGGGACAGTAGCCAGCCTCTATGATGACTAGGACAGTAGCAAGCCTCTATGATGGATGGGACAGTAGCCAGCCTCTATGGTGACTAGGACAGTAGCCAGCCTCTATGATGGATGGGACAGTAGCCAGCCTCGATGATGGATGGGACAGGAGCCCGCCTCTATGATGGATGGAACAGTAGCCAGCCTCTGTGATGGATGGGACAGTAGCCAGCCTCTATGATGGATGGGACAAAACCTAGCCTCTATGATGGATGGGACAAGACCCAGCCTACAGGATGGATGGGATAGTAGCCATCCTCTATGAAGGATAAGATAGTAACCATTCTCTATGATGGATGGGACATTAGCCAGCCTCGATTATCGATAGGACAGTAGCCAGCCTCTATGATGGATGGGACCAGAGCCAGCCTCTATGATGGATGAGTCAGGAGCCAGTCTATGATGGATGGGACAGGAGCCTGAATCTATAATGGATGGGACAGTAGCTATCCTCTAAAATGTATGAGATAGGAGCCAGCCTGTTATGGATGGGACAGTACTCAGCCTCTATGATTGATGGGACAGGAGCCATCCTCTGTGATGGATGGGACAGTAGTTTGCCTCGATGATGGAAGGGACAATAGCTATTATCTATGATGGATGGGTCAGGAGCCAGCCTTTGTGATGGATGGGGCAGTAGCCATCTTACATGATGGATGGGACAGTAGCCAGCCTCTATGATGGATGTGACAGAAACGAGCCTCAATGATGGATGGAACAGAAACCCGCCTCAATGATGGATGGGGCAATAGTCAGCCTCTATGATGGATGGTACAGAAGCCAGCCTCTATGATGGATGGGAAAGTAGTACGCCTCGATGATGGATGGGACAGTAGCCAGCCTCTATGATGGATAAGACAGTAGCCAGCCTTAATGATGGATGGGACAAGAACCCGTCTCTATGATTGATGGGACAGGAGTCAGTCTCTATGATGGATGACACATGAGCCAGCGTCTATGATGGATGGGACAGGAGCCTGCCTCTGTGATGGATGGGGCAATAGCCAGCCTCAATCATGGATGGGACAGGAGACAGCCTCTATGATGGGTGGAACAGTAGCCAGCCTCTATGATGAATGGGACAGGAGGCAGCCTCTATGATGGGTGGGACAGTAGCCAGCCTCTATGATGGATGGGACAGGGCCCAGCCTGGATTGTGGATAGTACAGGAGCCAGCTTGGATGATGGTTGGGATAGGAGCCAACCTGGATGATGGATGGGAGAGAAGCCAGTTTAGTTGATGAATTCGTCATGAGCTGGTATGAATGATGAATGGGACAGGAGCCAGCCTGGATGATGGATGGGACAGGACCCAGCCTGGATGGTAGATGGGGCAGAAGCCAGCCTACATGATTCATAGGACAGGAGCCAGCCTGGATGATGGATGTGACAGGAGCCAGCTTGGATGATGGATGCGACAAGAGCCCGCATGGCTGATGAATTGGACAGGGGCCAGCCTGGATGATGGATGGGACAGGAGCCAGCCTCAATGACGGATGGGACAGGAGCCAGCCTGGACGCTGGCTTGGACAGAAACCAGGATGGATGATTTATAGGACAGGTGCCAGCCTTGATGACAGATGGGACAGGAGCTAGCCTAGATGATGGATGGGACAGGAGCCAGCCTGGATGATGGATGTGAAAGACGCGAGCCTGGATGATGGATGGGACAGGAGTCAGCCTGGATGATGGATGGGACAAGAGCCAGCCTGGATAATGGATGAGATAGGAGCCAACTTGGATGTCTACTGGACAGGAACCAGCCTGGATGATGGATGGGACAGGAGCCAGCCTCAATGACGGATGAGACAGGAGGCAGCCTTGATGATGGATGTGAAAAGCACGGGCCTGGATGATGGATGGAACAAAAGGCAGCCTGGATGATGGATGGGACAGTAGCCTGTTACTGCCCTACTGGGACGCAACCGGGTTCTTCTCTGATGTTATTAGAGTTTTGGTATCCGGCCCCAAGTTAGTAGAGGCTTTCAAGGGGTGTGTTCCGTAACGCAAGTGAAATTAAAGGGGGAGGAATACAAATGTTACAATTTATATATATATATTCCACCACCATAAATAAATATATAACAGTTGCATACGGGGGTTATTACTACACGATAATGTACAGAGTTGTCTTCCTCTGAAGACACAGGATGCTCCACGGTGCTCGCTCTGGGTAGCCCTGTTCCCTTCTTTCGTGGCCCACGATGAATCCTCTATGATTCTCTTGGCGAAACTACCCTGGCCACAGGTCAGCCAAGTCACAGTTCCACTGGGTGCTCCGTCGTGGAGGCCTTCAACCACAATCCAGCCTGTAGCTGGCAGGTTCCGATTAGCTCCGCTGTGTAGGCCACTCCACGACCGATACTAGGGTTGCGAGTCCTAGGCAGGAGCCTCGTGTGATCCCGCTGATCACTCTCCTCACTAAGCACCACAGTGGCTAGTCTCTTCCACCAGCCAGCCCCGGTTAAGGCGATTCCTGATACTGCCACGTCACAGGCAGGCTAACACTCTCAACAGAGATCGTCCGGGGGTGACTCACAGCTTCTTCAGAGCAAACGCGTGAAGAGACCTTGGCTGCCTTGGGTAGACTGCTCAATCGTCCATGTTGTAATCCACAAGTTAGTAGGAATTATTAGCTAGAGGATCATTACTACAACACTTAACGAATGATGATTAGAAGTACATGTAAATAGACAGACTATGGATCACATATCTAAGAAAGGTCAATGGATTAAGACCGAAGCTGTTTAGCCAAATTAATAATTCCTGGAAAGAGGAATTATTCTTCGTCAGGCTTCTAGGAACAAGATTACCGCTCTAGGGATAAGGTTAATCGGATTATACCTTCCTTGAGAGGCGGGGTGAAATGGTTGAGGTAGATGGTTGACTGGAGTCTTGTTGTGGGAGTTGGACTGGCAAGTCCTCCGAGGTCTCCGTTTGTGGCAGCAGCGAAGTGTAGCAGACAGCTAGTGCGAGAACCTGATGTGATCTTAGTGACGAAGTTAAGTCTGCAGTATGTGAGTATTGAATGAAAGACTAACCGGGTGTGGAGCGTTGTAGTAATCATTCCGTATTAGGGACTTAGGCGGAAGTTACGAGTGTGGGTGGTGATCGCGGAGGTCAAGTGGTCTATGGGTATTGGAAGTGTATTGACCTAATAGAGTATGTTAATTAATATAGTATTATTTGTCCGAGTCTATTCATTGTAATTAAATAACAAAACCCGACGGCCTTTAAATACCTTCCATATGTTCACTCATTGTGTTCCAGTACAAACCTAGTGGTACGCCTCAAGGGTCTGGTATGTGTAGAAGTACATGGTGGTGGGAACGGTTGCTGAGGCAAGGTGTTATGAGTTGTGTAATCGCTGTGTTCGGAATGAACCAGGGTTCAGCGTCACGACATCCAACACAGCAGTCCCAGGTCGACTCTGCAATCAGACACGTCATTAGTACTGGGGACGCTCTAGGGAACCTCACTTACAGGCTTAGACACAAACGTCCACCTATTAGCTCCATAGATGGCGTTCACTGTCTTAACGCCACCTCACCAGAGGTCAGCAGCGGCTATGTTACGAGCTGATTAAGACGGGAATCCGGCACCTGTGGCCGGTATATCCTGTCCTCACTAGATGGCGTTGCCCATTTGGAGTCGGTTTCGGGAGCGGACTCACAGATGGCGTTGTCGTCACTGCTCCGTGCTCCGACGCTGGACTCGGGGTCCGTAACAGATGATAACTCGGGTCCGTGACGGATGGCACAGGAGCCATCCTCTGTGATGGATGGGACAGTAGTTCGCCTCGATGATGGATGGGACAGTAGTTCGCCTCGATGATGGATGGGACAATAGCCCTTCTCTATGATGGATGGGACAGGAGCCAGCCTTTGTGATGGATGGGGCAGTAGCCATCTTGCATGATGGATGGGACAGTAGCCAGCCTCTATGATAGATGGGACAGTAGTCAGCCTCTATGATGGATGTGACAGAAACGAGCCTCAATGATGGATGGAACAGAAACCCGCCTCAATGATGGATGGGGCAGTAGTCAGCCTCTATGATGGATGGTACAGAAGCCAGCCTCTATGATGGATGGGAAAGTAGTACGCCTCGATGATGGATGGGACAGTAGCCAGCCTCTATGATGAATAAGACAGTAGCCAGCCTTAATGATGGATGGGACAAGAACCCGTCTCTATGATTGATGGGACAGGAGTCAGTCTCTATGATGGATGACACATGAGCCAGCGTCTATGATGGATGGGACAGGAGCCAGCCTCTGTGATGGATGGGACAATAGCCAGCCTCAATGATGGATGGGACAGGAGCCAGCCTCTACGATGGGTGGAACAGTAGCCAGCCTCTATGATGAATGGGACAGGAGGCAGCCTCTATGATGGGTGGGACAGTAGCCAGCCTCTATGATGGATGGGACAAGGCCCAGCCTGGATGGTGGATAGTACAGGAGCCAGCTTGGATGATGGTTGGGATTGGAGCCAACCTGGATGATGGATGGGAGAGAAGCCAGTTTAGTTGATGAATTCGTCATGAGCTGGTATGAATGATGAATGGGACAGGAGCCAGCCTGGATGATGGATGGGACAGGACCCAGCCTGGATGGTAGATGGGGCAGAAGCCAGCCTACATGATTCATAGGACAGGAGCCAGCCTGGATGATGGATGTGACAGAACCCAGCTTGGATGATGGATGCGACAAGAGCCAGCATGGCTGATGAATTGGACAGGGGCCAGCCTGGATGATGGATGGGACAGTAGCCAGCCTCAATGACGGGTGGGACAGGAGCCAGCCTGGACGCTGGCTTGGAATGAAGCCAGGATGGATGATTTATAGGACAGGTGCCAGCCTTGATGACAGATGGGACAGGAGCTAGCCTAGATGATGGATGGGACAGGAGCCAGCCTGGATGATGGATGTGAAAGGCGCGAGCCTGGATGATGGATGGGACAGGAGTCAGCCTGGATGATGGATGGGACAAGAGCCAGCCTGGATATTGGATGGGATAGGAGCCAACTTGGATGTCTACTGGACAGGAACCAGCCTGGATGATGGATGGGACAGGAGCCAGCCTCAATGACGGATGAGACAGGAGCCAGCCTTGATGATGGATGTGAAAAGCGCGGGCCTGGATGATGGATGGAACAAAAGGCAGCCTGGATGATGGATGGGACAGTAGCCTATTACGGCCCTACTGGGACGCAACCGGGTTCTTCTCTGATGTTATTAGAGTTTGGGTATCCGGCCCCAAGTTAGTAGAGGCTTTCAAGGGGTGTGTTCCGTAACGCAAGTGAAATTAAAGGGGGAGGGATACAAATGTTTCAATTTATATATATATATATATATATATATATATATATATATATATATATATATATATATATATATATATATATATATATATATTCCACCACCATAAATAAATATATAACAGTTGCATACGGGGGTTATTACTACACGATAATGTACAGAGTTGTCTTCCTCTGAAGACACAGGATGCTCCACGGTGCTCGCTCTGGGTAGCCCTCTTCCCTTCTTTCGTGGCCCACGATGAATCCTCTATGATTCTCTTAGCGAAACTACCCTGGCCACAGGCCAGCCAAATCCCAGTTCCACTGGGTGCTCCGTCGTGGAGGCCTTCAACCACAATCCAGCCTGTAGCTGGCAGGTTCCGATCAGCTCCGCTGTGTAGGCCACTCCACGACCGATACTAGGGTTGCGAGCCCTAGGCAGGAGCCTCGTGTGATCCCGCTGATCACTCTCCTCACTAAGCACCACAGTGGCTAGTCTCTTCCACCAGCCAGCCCCGGTTAAGGCGATTCCTGATACTGCCACGTCACAGGCAGGCTAACACTCTCAACAGAGATCGTCCGGGGGTGACTCACAGCTTCTTCAGAGCAAACGCGTGAAGAGACCTTGGCTGCCTTGGGTAGACTGCTCAATCGTCCATGTTGTAATCCACAAGTTAGTAGGAATTATTAGCTAGAGGATCATTACTACAACACTTAACGAATGATGATTAGAAGTACATGTAAATAGACAGACTATGGATCACATATCTAAGAAAGGTCAATGGATTAAGACCGAAGCTGTTTAGCCAAATTAATAATTCCTGGAAAGAGGAATTATTCTTCGTCAGGCTTCTAGGAACAAGATTACCGCTCTAGGGATAAGGTTAATCGGATTATACCTTCCTTGAGAGGCGGGGTGAAATGGTTGAGGTAGATGGTTGACTGGAGTCTTGTTGTGGGAGTTGGACTGGCAAGTCCTCCGAGGTCTCCGTTTGTGGCAGCAGCGAAGTGTAGCAGACAGCTATGCGAGAACCTGATGTGATCTTAGTGACGAAGTTAAGTCTGCAGTATGTGAGTATTGAATGAAAGACTAACCGGGTGTGGAGCGTTGTAGTAATCATTCCGTATTAGGGACTTAGGCGGAAGTTACGAGTGTGGGTGGTGATCGCGGAGGTCAAGTGGTCTATGGGTATTGGAAGTGTATTGACCTAATAGAGTATGTTAATTAATATAGTATTATTTGTCCGAGTCTATTCATTGTAATTAAATAACAAAACCCGACGGCCTTTAAATACCTTCCATATGTTCACTCATTGTGTTCCAGTACAAACCTAGTGGTACGCCTCAAGGGTCTGGTATGTGTAGAAGTACATGGTGGTGGGAACGGTTGCTGAGGCAAGGTGTTATGAGTTGTGTAATCGCTGTGTTCGGAATGAACCAGGGTTCAGCGTCACGACATCCAACACAGCAGTCCCAGGTCGACTCTGCAATCAGACACGTCATTAGTACTGGGGACGCTCTAGGGAACCTCACTTACAGGCTTAGACACAAACGTCCACCTATTAGCTCCATAGATGGCGTTCACTGTCTTAACGCCACCTCACCAGAGGTCAGCAGCGGCTATGTTACGAGCTGATTAAGACGGGAATCCGGCACCTGTGGCCGGTATATCCTGTCCTCACTAGATGGCGTTGCCCATTTGGAGTCGGTTTCGGGAGCGGACTCACAGATGGCGTTGTCGTCACTGCTCCGTGCTCCGACGCTGGACTCGGGGTCCGTAACAGATGATAACTCGGGTCCGTGACGGATGGCACAGGAGCCATCCTCTGTGATGGATGGGACAGTAGTTCGCCTCGATGATGGATGGGACAGTAGTTCGCCTCGATGATGGATGGGACAATAGCCCTTCTCTATGATGGATGGGACAGGAGCCAGCCTTTGTGATGGATGGGGCAGTAGCCATCTTGCATGATGGATGGGACAGTAGCCAGCCTCTATGATAGATGGGACAGTAGTCAGCCTCTATGATGGATGTGACAGAAACGAGCCTCAATGATGGATGGAACAGAAACCCGCCTCAATGATGGATGGGGCAGTAGTCAGCCTCTATGATGGATGGTACAGAAGCCAGCCTCTATGATGGATGGGAAAGTAGTACGCCTCGATGATGGATGGGACAGTAGCCAGCCTCTATGATGGATAAGACAGTAGCCAGCCTTAATGATGGATGGGACAAGAACCCGTCTCTATGATTGATGGGACAGGAGTCAGTCTCTATGATGGATGACACATGAGCCAGCGTCTATGATGGATGGGACAGGAGCCAGCCTCTGTGATGGATGGGACAATAGCCAGCCTCAATGATGGATGGGACAGGAGCCAGCCTCTACGATGGGTGGAACAGTAGCCAGCCTCTATGATGAATGGGACAGGAGGCAGCCTCTATGATGGGTGGGACAGTAGCCAGCCTCTATGATGGATGGGACAAGGCCCAGCCTGGATGGTGGATAGTACAGGAGCCAGCTTGGATGATGGTTGGGATTGGAGCCAACCTGGATGATGGATGGGAGAGAAGCCAGTTTAGTTGATGAATTCGTCATGAGCTGGTATGAATGATGAATGGGACAGGAGCCAGCCTGGATGATGGATGGGACAGGACCCAGCCTGGATGGTAGATGGGGCAGAAGCCAGCCTACATGATTCATAGGACAGGAGCCAGCCTGGATGATGGATGTGACAGAACCCAGCTTGGATGATGGATGCGACAAGAGCCAGCATGGCTGATGAATTGGACAGGGGCCAGCCTGGATGATGGATGGGACAGTAGCCAGCCTCAATGACGGGTGGGACAGGAGCCAGCCTGGACGCTGGCTTGGAATGAAGCCAGGATGGATGATTTATAGGACAGGTGCCAGCCTTGATGACAGATGGGACAGGAGCTAGCCTAGATGATGGACGGGACAGGAGCCAGCCTGGATGATGGATGTGAAAGGCGCGAGCCTGGATGATGGATGGGACAGGAGTCAGCCTGGATGATGGATGGGACAAGAGCCAGCCTGGATATTGGATGGGATAGGAGCCAACTTGGATGTCTACTGGACAGGAACCAGCCTGGATGATGGATGGGACAGGAGCCAGCCTCAATGACGGATGAGACAGGAGCCAGCCTTGATGATGGATGTGAAAAGCGCGGGCCTGGATGATGGATGGAACAAAAGGCAGCCTGGATGATGGATGGGACAGTAGCCTATTACGGCCCTACTGGGACGCAACCGGGTTCTTCTCTGATGTTATTAGAGTTTGGGTATCCGGCCCCAAGTTAGTAGAGGCTTTCAAGGGGTGTGTTCCGTAACGCAAGTGAAATTAAAGGGGGAGGGATACAAATGTTCCAATTTATATATATATATATATATATATATATATATATATATATATATATATATATATATTCCACCACCATAAATAAATATATAACAGTTGCATACGGGGGTTATTACTACACGATAATGTACAGAGTTGTCTTCCTCTGAAGACACAGGATGCTCCACGGTGCTCGCTCTGGGTAGCCCTCTTCCCTTCTTTCGTGGCCCACGATGAATCCTCTATGATTCTCTTAGCGAAACTACCCTGGCCACAGGCCAGCCAAATCCCAGTTCCACTGGGTGCTCCGTCGTGGAGGCCTTCAACCACAATCCAGCCTGTAGCTGGCAGGTTCCGATCAGCTCCGCTGTGTAGGCCACTCCACGACCGATACTAGGGTTGCGAGCCCTAGGCAGGAGCCTCGTGTGATCCCGCTGATCACTCTCCTCACTAAGCACCACAGTGGCTAGTCTCTTCCACCAGCCAGCCCCGGTTAAGGCGATTCCTGATACTGCCACGTCACAGGGAGGCTAACACTCTCAACAGAGATCGTCCGGGGGTGACTCACAGCTTCTTCAGAGCAAACTCGTGAAGAGACCTTGGCACCAGATAGTCGATGGCACCAGACGATGGAGCAGTCTACCTTGGGTAGACTGCTCCATCGTCCAACACAGCAGTCCCAGGTCGACTCTGCAATCAGACACGTCATTAGAACTGGGGACGCTCTAGGGAACCTCACTTACAGGCTTAGACACAAACGTCCACCTATTAGCTCCATAGATGGCGTTCACTGTCTTAACGCCACCTCACCAGAGGTCAGCAGCGGCTATGTTACGAGCTGATTAAGACGGGAATCCGGCACCTGTGGCCGGTATATCCCGTCCTCACTAGATGGCGTTGTCCATTTGGAGTGGGTTTCGGGAGTGGACTCACAGATGGCGTTGTCGTCACTGCTCCGTGCTCCGACGCTGGACTCGGGTCCGTAACAGATGATAACTCGGGTCCGTGACGGATGGCACAGGAGCCATCCTCTGTGATGGATGGGACAGTAGTTCGCCTCGATGATGGATGGGACAATAGCCCTTCTCTATGATGGATGGGACAGGAGCCAGCCTTTGTGATGGATGGATCTCATCCATTTTAGAGGATGGCTTCTGTCCCATCCATTATAGATTCTGGCTCCATCCATCCATCTTGCATGATGGATGGGACAGTAGCCAGCCTCTATGATAGATGGGACAGTAGTCAGCCTCTATGATGGATGTGACAGAAACGAGCCTCAATGATGGATGGAACAGAAACCTGCCTCAATGATGGATGGGGCAGTAGTCAGCCTCTGTGACGGATGGGACAAGAGCCATCCTCTATGATGGATGGGACAGTAGTCAGCCTCTGTAATGGATGGGACAGTAGTTCGCCTCGATGATGGATGGGACAATAGCCATCCTCTATGATGGATGTGACAGGAGCCAGCCTCAATGATGGATGGGTCAGTTGCCAGCCTCTATGATAGATGGGACAGTAGTCAGCCTCTATGATGGATGGGACAGGACCCAGCCTGGATGGTGGATTGTACAGGAACCAGCTTGGATGATGGTTGGGATAGGAGCCAACCTGGCTGATGGATGGGAGAGAAGCCAGTTAAGTTGACGAATTCGTCATGAGCTGGTATGAATGATGAATGGAACAAAAACCAGCCTGGAATATGGATGGGACAGTAGCCAGCCTGGATGACGAATGGTACAGGAGCCAACCTGGATGGTGGATGAGACAGGAGCCAGCCTGGATGTTGGATTGGACAGGAGCCGGCCTTGATGATGGATGGGACAGGTGCCAGCCTGGATGATGGATGGGACAGGAGCCAGCCTGGATAATTGATGGGACAGGAGCCAGCCTGGATGATTGATGGGACAGCAGCCAGCCTGGATGATGAATGGGACCGGAGCCAGCCTAAATTTCGGATGTTACAGGAGCCAGCCTGGATGATGGAAGGGACAGTAGCCAGCCTGGATGATGGAAGGGACAGTAGCCAGCCTGGATGATGGAAGGGACAGTATCCAGCCTGAATGGTGGACGGAACAGTAGCTAGCGCGGTCGATGGATGGGACAGAACCCAGCTGGATGATGGATGGGACAGAACCTAGCTGGATGATGGATGGGACAGGAGCCTGCCTGGAGGATGGAACGGACAGTAGCCAGCCTGGATGATAGATGGGACAGAACCGAGCCTGGATGATGGATGGGGCAGGAGCCAGCCTGGGTGATGGATGGGACAGGAGCCAGCCTGGATCGTGTATGGGACAGGTGCCAGCCTGGATGATGGATGGGACAGGAGCCAGCCTGGATGATGGATGGGACAGGAGCCAGCCTGCATGATGGATGGGACAGGAGCCGGCCTGTATTATTGATGGGACAGGAGTCGGCTTGGATGATTGATGGGACAGGAGCCCGCCTGAATTATTGATGGGACAGGAGCCGGCCTGTATTATTGATGGGACAGGAGCCGGCTTGGATGATTGAAGGGACAGGAGACGGCTTGGATGATTGACGGGACAGGAGCCGGCTTGGATGATTGACGGGACAGAAGCCGGCTTGGATGATTGACGGGACAGAAGCCGGCTTGGATGATTGAAGGGACAGGAGACGGCTTGGATGATTGACGGGACAGGAGCCGACCTGGATGATTGATAGGACAGGAGCCGACCTCACTCGTGTATTCGTAAAATGTTTGTCAAGCGGTGACAGTGGGAGCTAATTGGATTTTCGTTGTGAATTTTTGAAAATACTTTCTGTTTTTTATTTTCTATTTTACTCATAATATTGTTCATCTCGATATTGTTTATCACATGAAACGCTCGTTTTATTGGTTCATCTGTGCCTCACTCTATGTTGCCAAGTTATTGGTGATCTGTGCCTCACTCACTGTGGTCAGGTTATCGTTGATCTGTGCCTCACTCTCTGTGGTCAGGTTATCGTTGATCTGTGCCTCACTCTCTGTGGTCAGGTTATCGTTGATCTGTGCCTCACTCTCTGTGGTCAGGTTATCGTTGATCTGTGCCTTACTCTCTGTGGTCAGGTTATCGTTGATCTGTGCCTCACTCTCTGTGGTCAGGTTATCGTTGATCTGTGCCTCACTCTCTGTGGTCAGGTTATTGGTGATCTGTGCCTCACTCTCTGTGGTCAAGTTGTTGTTGATCTGTGCCTCACTCTCTGTGGTCAGGTTATTGGTGATCTGTGCCTCACTCTCTGTGGTCAGGTTATTGGTGATCTGTGCCTCACTCTCTGTGGTCAGGTTATCGTTGATCTGTGCCTCACTCTCTGTGGTCAAGTTATTGGTGATCTGTTCCTCACTCTCTGTGGTCAGGTTATTGGTGATCTGTGCCTCACTCTCTGTGGTCAGGTTATTGGTGATCTGTGCCTCACTCTCTGTGGTCAAGTTGTTGTTGATCTGTGCCTCACTCTCTGTGGTCAGGTTATTGGTGATCTGTGCCTCACTCTCTGTGGTCAGGTTATTGGTGATCTGTGCCTCACTCTCTGTGGTCAGGTTATCGTTGATCTGTGCCTCACTCTCTGTGGTCAGGTTATTGGTGATCTGTGCCTCACTCTCTGTGGTCAGGTTATTGGTGATCTGTGCCTCACTCTCTGTGGTCAGGTTATTGGTGATCTGTGCCTCACTCTCTGTGGTCAGGTTATCGTTGATCTGTGCCTCACTCTCTGTGGTCAAGTTGTTGGTGATCTGTGCCTCACTCTCTGTGGTCAGGTTATCGTTGATCTGTGCCTCACTCTCTGTGGTCAACGAACTGTTGATCTGTGCCTCACTCACTGTGGTCAACGAACTGTTGATCTGTGCCTCTCTCTCTGTGGTCAGGTTATCGTTGATCTGTACTCACCTAATTGTACTCACCTAATTGTGCTTGCGGGGATTGAGCTCTGGCTCTTTGGTCCCGCCTCTCAACTGTCAATCAACTGGTGTACAAATTCCTGAGCCTACTGGACTCTATCATATCTACATTTGAAACTGTGTATGGAGTCAGCCTCCACCACATCACTTCCTAATGCATTCCATCCGTTAACTACTTTGACACTGAAAAAATTCTTTCTAACGTCTCTGTGGTTCATCTGGGTACTAAGTTTCCACCTGTGTCCCCTTGTTCGTGTCCCACCCGTGCTGAAGAGTTTGTCTTTGTCCACCCTGTCAATTCTCCTAAGAATTTTGTAGGTGGTTATCATGTCTCCCCTTACTCTTCTGTTTTCCAGGGATGTGAGGTTCAGCTCCTTTAGCCTTTCCTCGTACCTCAATCCTCTCAGTTCCGGGACGAGCCTGGTGGCATACCGCTGAATCTTCTCTAACTTTGTCTTGTGTTTAACTAGGTATGGACTCCAGGCTGGAGCTGCATACTCCAGGATTGGTCTTACATAAGTGGTATACAGGGTTCTGAAAGATTCCTTACACAAGTTTCTGAGGGCAGTTCTTATGTTGGCCAGTCTACCATATGCCGCTGATGATATTCTTTTGATGTGGGCCTCTGGGGACAGGTTCGGTGTGATATCAACCCCCAGATCCTTCTCTTTATTTGACTTTTGCAGGATTTCCCCTCCCAGAGGATACCTTGTGTTCAGCCTCTTGCTCCCTTCGCCTAATATCATCACCTTACACTTTCCTGAGTTGAACTTTAGCAGCCATTTTCTAGACCATTCCTCCAGTTTATCCAGGTCATCCTGTAGTCTCTGTCTATCTTCATCCGTCTTGATTCTTCTCATAATTTTTGCATCATCAGCAAACATCGAGAGGATTGAGTCTATACGCTCTGGAAGATCGTTCACATATATTAGAAACAAGAGGGGTCCAAGTACTGAGCCCTGTGGGACTCCGCTGGTGACATCTCGCCACTCTGGTGTCTCCTCCCTCACCGTTACTTGCTGTTTCCTGTTGCTTAAGTACTCCCTTATCCACTGGAGCACCTTCCCTTTTACTCCTGCCTGTTGCTCCAACTTTTTTAACAGCCTTTTATGGAGTACTGTGTCAAAGGCTTTTTGGCAATCCAGGAAAATGCAGTTGGCCCACCCTTCTCTTTCCTGCCTAATTTTCGTTGCCTGGTCATAAAATTCTATTAAACCTGTGAGGCACGATTTACCATCTCTGAACCCATGTTGGTGGTGCGTTACAAAGTTATTTCCCTCCAGATGCTCTACGAGCCTTTTCCTCACGATCTTCTCCAGCACCTTGCATGGTATACAAGTTAAGGAAACTGGCCTGTAATTCAGTGCCTCTTGCCTGTCACCCTTTTTGTATATTGGGACCACGTTAGCTGTCTTCCAACTTTCTGGTAAGTCTCCTGTTTCCAGTGACCTGTTATACACCATAGAGAGTGGCACACTTAGTGCTTCTGCACCTTCCTTTAGTATCCATGGTGAGATTCTATCAGGCCCAACAGCCTTTGTCACATCCAGCTCCAGCAGACACCTTTTGACCTCATCACTGGTGAGGTCAAATTCCTCCAAGGTTGCTTGGTTTGCCGCCTCCTCATTTAGTGCAGGGGCTTCTCCTTGTTCTATTGTGAAGACCTCCTGGAATCTCTTGTTGAGTTCTTCACACACCTCCTTGTCATTCTCTGTGTATCTGTTCTCCCCTTTCCGTAGCTTCATCACTTGTTCCTTCACTGCTGTTTTCCTCCTGATATGGCTGTGGAGCAGCTTTGGTTGGGTCTTGGCTTTACTCGCGATGTCATTTTCAAACTGTCTCTCTGCTTCCCTCCTCACTCTGATGTACTCATTTCTGGCCCTCTGGTATCTCTCCCTGCTCTCTGGTGTTCTGTTATTTCTGTAGTTTCTCCATGTTCTTTTACTCAGTTGTTTCGCTACCTTACATTCCTGGTTGAACCATGGGTTTTTCTGTTGTTTTTCGTTTTTCTCCTTTTGGACGGGGATAAACCTGTCTGCAGCTTCCTGGCACTTTTGGGTGACAAAATCCATCATGACCTGCACATTCATGTCTCTAAGTTCTGTTTCCCATGGTATTCCCCTGAGGAAGTTCCTCATCTCGTCATATTTTCCTCTTCGGTAATTCAGTCTTTTCCCCTCCACTCCCATCCTTGGATAGGTTATCCCTACCTCCACCAAGTACTCAAAGGTCAGTACACTGTGGTCACTCATTCCTATGGGGGCTTAAACTTTGACTTCCCTTATTTCTGACTCATTCAGGGTGAATATCAAGTCGAGTCTAGCTGGTTCATCATTGCCTCTCGTTCTTGTGGGTTCCTTGACATGCTGGCTCAGAAAATTCCTTGTTGCCACTTCCAAAAGTTTAGCTCGCCACGTATCTGCACCACCATGTGGGTCCCCATTCTCCCAGTCTATCTTTCCATGGTTGAAATCACCCATGATTAAGAGTCTTGAGCCATTCCTGCAGGCAACTGAAGCTGCTCTCTCTATTATATTAATGGTTGCCATGTTGTTCCTATCAAACTCCTGTCTAGGTCTTCTGTCATTTAGGGGAGGGTTGTAAATGACTGCCACTATTATCTTAGGTTCACCCATTGTTATAGTTCCTGTTATGTAATCTCTGAATCCGTCACAGCCCGGAATTTCCATCTCATCAAAACTCCAGTCCTTCCTTATCAGCAGGGCCACTCCTCCTCCTCTCCCTTCCCTCTCTTTCCTTACTATATAGTAGTCCTTTGGAAACACAGCATCCGTTATGACTCCTGACAATTTTGCTTCTGTTAGTCCTATTACATCAGGGTTTTCTTCTTGCACCCTTCCTGCCAGTTCACTTGCTTTATTGGTAATCCCATCAATGTTTGAGTACATTACCTTGAAGCTCACTTTCTTATATCCAATTTCACCCACACTCCCCACAAGTGTAGGAGGTTGTTCTATGGTCATTGCTACTTGGGTAGGCTCCTCCTCCTGTGAGGTAGTTGCCAGGGGTTCAGGGGGAGGTGGAGTGGGGGTGGAGGGCTTAGGTCTTCCTCAGGCCTGCTTGGGTCAGGAAGAAGTCCTGGGGGTGAGGGAGCAGGAATTGCTTGGGGAGAGGGCACGTTGTAGTTGACAGGGGTTTGGAGGGAGGTGGAGTGGGGGATAGAGGGCTTTGGTCTTGCTCAGGCCTGCTTGGGGCAGGGAGAAGACCAGGGGCTGGGAAAGCAGGGGCTACTTGGGGTAAGGGGAGGCGGAGGATTTGGGTTTCATGATGGGCATTATGCAGGGGCAAGGAAGGGTTTGTGCTGGGGGGTAGGGAGGGCCCTATTGGGTGGTGGGCTGGGGTGTTGCATTCCCCCCTGGGGTTCCTGGGTTGCTGGATTGGGGTTCCCCACTCCCCTCTGGGATTGCTGGGTTGGAGGCTGAGGTTCCCTGGCTCTCTTCCCTCTCCTTGCGCCTTTTCCTTGCATCTGCTGCCCTTAGTATCTCGTCTCTGGTTATGTCCCTCTGAGCATATACCTCTTTGTAGTTCCTTACATACCTCAGTTTGCTCTTCCTTACTAGGATGTCCTCTTTGATGTCCTCGCTCTTGAATACTACCTTGATCAATCTCTTTTTGTCTCTGTTGTACTGGCCAATCCGGAAAAACTGTTCTATGTCTCGTTCAGCCCCTTCCATTCCTATCTCCTTTAATATCCTTGCCACTGCAGCTTTGTCTTTAGTCCTCGTTTCCTCCCTTGTGGAGCCCTCTTGTCCCTTGACACCTACCACTACTACAACTCTTTTCCTTTCCATTAGCTGGCTTGTGCATCTAGCTGCCTCCTGTGAGGTTACTGCTTTCATTACAACTTCCTAGACTGTGGACATTGCTCCTGGGCTCTTGAGCATTTCAGCAAAGGTTGGGCCAATTGTAGGGGTCCCTGCCATTGCTACATCTCCTGGCACCTGGGGGTTGGTCCCCTGGGCCAGAGTCTGATGAGGGCCTGTTTTTAGGCTTTTTATCTCCTCTTGTGCTGCACATAGTTCTATCTGCAGCTTACATATAGTTTCCCTCAGGTCCTTCAATTCCCCACTGACTTCCTTCCATGCCTTAGCAATCATCTCCATGAATGACTCGTCCAGTCCCTCTCCTCCAGCTTCATTCTGTTGTCTTACCATCCCGCTTGACCTGTGTGCGTGTGTGTGTGTGTACTCACCTAGTTGTACTCACCTAGTTGTGCTTGCGGGGGTTGAGCTCTGGCTCTTTGGTCCCGCCTCTCAACCGTCAATCAACAGGTGTACAGGTTCCTGAGCCTATTGGGCTCTATCATATCTACACTTGAAACTGTGTATGGAGTCAGCCTCCACCACATTGCTTCCTAATGCATTCCATTTGTCAACCACTCTGACACTAAAAAAGTTCTTTCTAATATCTCTGGCTCATTTGGGCACTCAGTTTCCACCTGTGTCCCCTAGTGCGTGTGCCCCTTGTGTTAAATAGCCTATCTTTATCAACCCTGTAGATTCCCTTGAGAATCTTGAATGTGGTGATCATGTCCCCCCTAACTCTTCTGTCTTCCAACGAAGTGAGGTTCAATGCCCGTAGTCTCTCCTCGTAGCTCATACCTCTCAGCTCGGGTACTAGTCTGGTGGCAGACCTTTGAACCTTTTCCAGTTTAGTCTTATCCTTGACTAGATATGGACTCCATGCTGGGGCTGCATACTCCAGGATTGGTCTGACATATGTGGTATATAATGTTCTGAAAGATTCCTTACACAAGTTTCTAAAGGCCGTTCTTATGTTAGCCAACCTGGCATATGCTGCTGATGTTATCCTCTTGATATGAGCTTCAGGGGACAGGTCTGGCGTGATATCAACCCCCAGGTCTTTCTCTCTCTCTGACTCTTGAAGTATTTCATCTCCCAAGTGATACCTTGTATCTGGTCTCCTGCTTCCTACTCCTATCTTCATTACATTACATTTGCTTGGGTTAAACTCTAACATCCATTTGTTCGACCATTCCTGCAGCTTGTGCAGGTCTTCTTGAAGCCTCAAGCTGTCCTCCTCTGTCTTAATCCTTCTCATAATTTTGGCGTCGTCAGCAAACATTGAGAGGAATGAGTCTATACCCTCTGGGAGATCATTTACGTATATCAGAAACAGGATAGGTCCAAGCACAGAGCCCTGTGGGACTCCACTGGTGACTTCCCGCCATTCTGAGGTCTCACCCCTCACTATAACTCTCTGCTTCCTATTGCTTAGGTACTCCCTTATCCACTGGAGCGCCCTACCAGTTACTCCTGCCTGTTTCTCCAGCTTATGCATCAACCTTTTATGGGGTACTGTGTCAAAAGCTTTCCGACAGTCCAAAAAAGTGCAGTCCGCCCATCCTTCTCTTTCTTGCTTAATCTTTGTCACCTGATCATAGAATTCTATCAAGCCTGTAAGGCAAGATTTACCCTCCCTGAACCCATGTTGATGGGTTGTCACGAAGTCTCTTCTCTCCAGATGTGTTACTAGGTTTTTTCTCACAATCTTCTCCATCACCTTGCATGGTATACAAGTTAAGGACACTGGCCTGTAGTTCAGTGCCTCTTGTCTGTCGCCCTTTTTGTATATTGGGACCACATTCGCCGTCTTCCATATTTCTGGTAGGTCTCCCGTCTCTAGTGATTTACTATACACTATGGAGAGTGGCAAGCAAAGTGCCTCTGCACACTCTTTCAGTACCCATGGTGAGATCCCATCTGGACCAACCGCCTTTCTAACATCCAGATCCAGCAGGTGTCTCTTGACCTCCTCTCTCGTAATTTCGAACTCCTCCAAGGCCGCCTGGTTTACCTCCCTTTCTCCTAGCACAGTGACCTCACCCTGTTCTATTGTGAAGACCTCCTGGAACCTCTTGTTGAGTTCCTCACACACCTCTCTGTCATTCTCTGTATACCTGTCCTCGCCTGTTCTAAGTTTCAATACCTGTTCTTTCACTGTTGTTTTCCTTCTGATGTGACTGTGGAGTAGCTCTGGTTCGGTCTTGGCTTTGTTTGCTATATCATTTTCAAAATTTTTCTCTGCTTCTCTTCTCACCCTGACGTACTCATTCCTGGTTCTCTGGTATCTCTCTCTGCTTTCTGGTGTTCTGTTATTCCGGAAGTTCCTCCACGCCTTTTTGTTCAGTTTCTTCGCTTCCATACATGCCCTATTATACCATGGATTCTTCTGTTGCTTCTCGGATTTTTCCCTTTGGGCCGGGATGAACCTGTTTACTGCCTCCTGACACTTTTGGGTAACATAGTCCATCATACCCTGTACAGACTTGTCTCTGAGGTCTGTGTCCCAAGGTATTTCACTTAGGAAACTTCTCATCTGTTCATAATTCCCCTTTCGGTATGCCAGCCTTTTGATTCCTAGTTCTTTTTGGGGGGAGATAAGTCCTAGCTCTACCAGGTACTCAAAGTTCAATACACTGTGGTCACTCATTCCCAAGGGCGCTTCCATCTTAACTTCCCTTATATCCCATTCATTTAGGGTAAATATCAAATCAAGCATTGCTGGTTCATCTTCTCCTCTCATTCTTGTTGGCTCTTTGGTATGCTGGCTTAGAAAGTTTCTTGTTGCCACGTCCAGCAGCTTAGCTCTCCATGTTTCTGGTCCTCCATGCGGGTCTCTGTTCTTCCAATCTATCTTCCCATCTTTGAAGTCTCCCATAATTAGTAGTCCAGATCCATTCCTGCTAGCAACAGAAGCTGCTCTTTCTATTATGTTAATGGTGGCCATGTTGTTTCTATCATATTCCTGTCTAGGTCTTCTGTCATTTGGTGGTGGATTATATATGACTGCGACTATAATTTTTTTCCCTCCATTTGTTACAGTACCTGCTATGTAGTCACTGAAACCTTCACAGCCCTGAATATCCATCTCCTCAAAATCCCAGCCTTTTCTTACCAGCAGAGCTACACCACCCCCACCTCTTCCTTCCCTCTCTTTCCGCATAACATAATAGTCCTGTGGAAACACTGCATTTGTTATTGTTTTCGTGATCTTTGTTTCTGTGAGGGCTATTATGTCTGGGTTTTCCTCTAGTACCAGTTCTCCAAGCTCATTTGCTTTATTTGTAATTCCATCTATGTTAGTGTACATCGCTTTGAGGCTCACTTTCTTCTGTCCCTTCTCAAATCGCCTCCTTGGTGAGTGTTCTGCTGGTGGGGAGGCTGTTCCATGGGTGTGAGGACCTGTGAGGTGGGTAACAGGATCTCAGAGGATACTGGAATGAGGGGCGGGGGATCCAGTGAAGGGGGAGGGACAGGGAGGGTATGGGGTGAAAGGGGAGGGAGGACGGGAAGGAAAGGGGGGGGAGGGAGGACTCGGGAGGAAGGGAGGGGTAGAAGGGTGGGGATTGGGTGTGGGGGGAGGGAGATTTGGCTGAACTTTTGAGTGGGGGCAGGGAGGGTTTGGGGTAGGGGGGTTTTCTATGCAGAGGAGGGAGGCGGGGTTGTCCTCCCTTCTGGTGTTACTGGGTAGCTGGTTGTGGGTTCCCCCCTCGCCTCTGGGGGTGTTGTGTTAGGAGCTGTGACTTCCTGGTTTTCCCCTCTCGCCCTGCGCCTCTTCCTTGCTTCTGCCGCCACGGCTCTCTCCTCCCTTGTCATGTCTCGCTGGAGGAATACATTTTTTAATTTTCCCACGTTTTTCAGGGAGCTCTTCCTTGATAGGATCCTCTCCTTTGTGTTCTCGTTTGCAAACACTATCTTTATCATTCGGTCTCGGTCTTTGTTGTACCGGCCTAGCCTGAAAACCTTCTCAATGCTATGCTCGGCCCCTTCCATGTCTAGTGCCTTTAGTACTTCATTCACTGCTGCTTTGTCCTTGTCATTCCACTCTGTCCTATTGGTTCCTTCCTGTTCCCTAATACCCACAGCAACCACTGATCTTTTCCTTTCCAGCAGTTGGCTAGTGAAGCGTGCCGCCTCCTGCGAGGTGCCTGCTTTCATGGCCACCTCCATCACTGCAGTCATTACTTCAGAGTTATTTTTTTTTAGTATTTCCGCAAATGTTGCTTTTATTGTGGCATTCTCATCCAGAAAACTATTATTGTGTGTGTGTGTGTGTGTGTGTGTGTGTGTGTATGTGTGTGTGTGTGTACTCACCTAATTGTACTCACCTAATTGTGCTTGCGGGGGTTGAGCTCTGGCTCTTTGGTCCCGCCTCTCAACCGTCAATCAACTGGTGTACAGATTCCTGAGCCTATTGGGCTCTATCATATCTACATTTGAAACTGTGTATGGAGTCAGCCTTCACCACATCACTTCCTAATGCATTCCATTTACTAACTACTCTGACACTGAAAAAGTTCTTTCTAACGTCTCTGTGGCTCATTTGGGTACTCAGCTTCCACCTGTGTCCCCTTGTTCACGTCCCACCAGTGTTGAATAGTTCATCCTTGTTTACCCGATCGATTCCCCTGAGGATTTTGTAGGTTGTGATCATGTCCCCCTTACTCTTCTGTCTTCCAGTGTCGTAAGGTGCATTTCCCGCAGCCTTTCCTCATAAGTCATGCCTCTTAGTTCTGGGACTAGTCTAGTAGCATACCTTTGGACTTTTTCCAGCTTCGTCTTGTGCTTGACAAGGTACGGGCTCCATGCTGGGGCCGCATACTCCAGGATTGGTCTTACATATGTGGTGTACAAGATTCTGAATGATTCCTTACACAGGTTCCTGAACGCCGTTCTGATGTTAGCCAGCCTCGCATATGCCGCAGACGTTATTCTCTTTATGTGGGCTTCAGGAGACAGGTTTGGTGTGATATCAACTCCTAGATCTTTCTCTCTGTCTGTTTCATTAAGTACTTCATCTCCTATTCTGTATCCTGTGCCTGGCCTCCTGTTTCCACTGCCTAGTTTCATTACTTTGCATTTACTCGGGTTGAACTTCAACAGCCATTTGTTGGACGATTCACTCAGTCTATCCAGGTCATCTTGTAGCCTCCTACTATCATCCTCTGTTTCCATCCTCCTCATAATTTTTGCATCGTCGGCAAACATTGAGAGGAACGAATCTATACCCTCTGGGAGATCATTTATATATACCAGAAACAGTATAGGTCCAAGGACTGACCCCTGCGGGACTCCACTTGTGACGTCTCACCAATCTGAGACCTCACCCCTCACACAGACTCGTGGTCTCCTGTTGCTTAGGTACTCCTCTATCCACCGGAGTACCTTCCCTCTCACTCCAGCCTGCATCTCCAACTTTCGCACTAGCCTCTTGTGTGGCACTGTATCAAAGGCTTTCTGACAATCCAAAAATATGCAGTCTGCCCACCCTTCTCTTTCGTGCCTTATTTTTGTTGCCTGGTCGTAGAATTCAAGTAACCCTGTGAGGCAGGACCTGCCATCTCTGAACCCATGTTGATGCTGTGTTACAAAGTTCCTTCGCTCCAGATGCTCCACTAGTTTTTTTCGCACAATCTTCTCCATCAGCTTGCATGGTATGCAGGTTAGGGACACTGGCCTGTAGTTCAGTGCCTCCTGTCTATCCCCTTTCTTGTATATCGGGACTACGTTAGCGGCTTTCCAAATATCTGGCAGTTCCCCTGTTGCCAGTGATTTATTATACACTATGGAGAGTGGTAGGCACAGTTCTCTTGCTCCTTCCTTTAGAACCCAAGGGGAGATTCCATCTGGGCCTATAGCCTTCGATACGTCCAACTCTAGTAAACACTTCCTTACTTCCCCACTGGTAATCTCAAACTCTTCCAGTGGTTCCTGGTTAGCTATTCCCTCACTTACCTCTGGAATTTCTCCTTGCTCTAAGGTGAAGACCTCCTGGAATTTCTTATTCAATTCCTCACACACTTCCTTGTCATTTGTAGTGAATCCTTCTGCCCCTATCCTTAATCTCATAACCTGTTTCTTTACTGTTGTTTTTCTCCTAATGTGGCTATGCAACAATTTAGGCTGAGTCTTTGCCTTGCTTGCGATGTCATTTTCCTATTGTCTTTCTGCCTCTCTTCTCATCCTGACATATTCATTCCTGGCATTCTGGTATCTTTCTCTGCTCTCCAGTGTCCTGTTATTCCTATAGTTTCTCCATGCCCTTTTACTTTGCTGCTTAGCTAGCCTACATCTCTGATTAAACCATGGGTTTCTCATCTTCATTTCTCTGTTTTCCTTTTGGACTGGGACAAACTTGTTTGCTGCGTCCTTGCACTTCTGCGTGATGTAATCCATCATATCTTGGGCCGTCTTTCCCCTGAGCTCTGTTTCCCATGCTATATCTGTTAGGAATTTTCTTATCCCTCATAGTTTCCCTTTCGGTATGCTAACCTTTTGGTTTCGGTATCCCTCCTCGAGTTCAATAACCCTTCTTCAATCAAGTACTCAAACACCAGTACACTGTGGTCGCTCATTCCTACTGGGTCCTCAAAACCGATTTCTTTTATGTCGGAGTCGTTCAGAGTGAAGACTAGGTCGAGTCTCGTTGGTTCGTCATTGCCTCTCATCCTTGTGGGTTCTCCGACATGCTGGGTTAAAAAGTTGCTTGTGTGTGTGTGTGTGTGTGTGTGTGTGTGTGTGTGTGTGTGTGTGTGTGTGTGTGTGTGTGTGTGTGTGTGTGTGTGTGTGTGTGTGTGTGTGTGTGTGTGTGTGTGTGTGTGTGTGTGTGTGTGTGTGTATGTGCGTGTGTGTGCGTGTGTGTGTGTCCGTGTGTGTCTTTGTGTGCGTGCGTGTGCGTGTGCGTGCGTGTGTGTGTGTGTGTGTGTGTGTGTGTGTGTGTGTGTGTGTGTGTGTGTGTGTGTGTGTGTGTGTGTGTGTGTGTGTGTGTGTGTGTGTGTGTGTGTGTGTGTGTGTGTGTGTGTACTCACCTAGTTGTGTTTGCGGGGGTTGAGCTCTGGCTCTTTGGTCCCGCCTCTCAACCGTCAATCAACAGGTGTACAGATTCATGAGCCTATCGGGCTCTGTCATATCTACACTTGAAACTGTGTATGGAGTGAGCCTCCACCACATCACTTCCTAATGCATTCCATTTGTCAACCACTCTGACACTAAAAAAGTTCTTTCTAATATCTCTGTGGCTCATTTGGGCACTCAGTTTCCACCTGTGTCCCCTTGTGCGTGTTCCCCTTGTGTTAAATAGACTGTCTTTATCTACCCTATCAATCCCCTTCAGAATCTTGAATGTGGTGATCATGTCCCCCCTAACTCTTCTGTCTTCCAGCGAAGTGAGGTTTAATTCCCGTAGTCTCTCCTCGTAGCTCATACCTCTCAGCTCGGGTACTAGTCTGGTGGCAAACCTTTGAACCTTTTCCAGTTTAGTCTTATCCTTGACTAGATATGGACTCCATGCTGGGGCTGCATACTCCAGGATTGGCCTGACATATGTGGTATACAAAGTTCTGAATGATTCTTTACACAAGTTTCTGAATGTCGTTCGTATGTTGGCCAGCCTGGCATATGCCGCTGATGTTATCCGCTTGATATGTGCTGCAGGAGACAGGTCTGGCGTGATATCAACCCCCAAGTCTTTTTCCTTCTCTGACTCCTGAAGAATTTCCTCTCCCAGATGATACCTTGTATCTGGCCTCCTGCTCCCTACACCTATCTTCATTACATTACATTTGGTTGGGTTAAACTCTAACAACCATTTGTTCGACCATTCCTTCAGCTTGTCTAGGTCTTCTTGAAGCCTCAAACAGTCCTCTTCTGTTTTAATCCTTCTCATAATTTTAGCATCGTCCGCAAACATTGAGAGAAATGAATCGATACCTCCGGGAGATCATTTACATATATCAGAAACAAGATAGGACCGAGTACAGAGCCCTGTGGGACTCCACTAGTGACTTCACGCCAATCGGAGGTCTCACCCCTCACCGTAACTCTCTGCTTCCTATTGCTTAGATACTCCCTTATCCACTGGAGCACCTTACCAGCTACACCTGCCTGTCTCTCCAGCTTATGTACCAGCCTCTTATGCGGTACTGTGTCAAAGGCTTTCCGACAATCCAAGAAAATGCAGTCCGCCCAGCCCTCTCTTTCTTGCTTAATCTGTGTCACCTGATCGTAGAATTCTGTCAAGCCTGTAAGGCAAGATTTACCCTCCCTGAATCCATGTTGGCGATTTGTCACGAAGTCCCTTCTCTCCAGATGTGTTACCAGGTTTTTTCTCACGATCTTCTCCATCACCTTGCATGGTATACAAGTCAAGGACACTGGCCTGTAGTTCAGTGCCTCTTGTCTGTCGCCCTTTTTGTATATTGGGACCACATTCGCCGTCTTCCATATTTCTGGTAGGTCTCCCGTCTCTAGTGACTTACTATACACTATGGAGAGTGGCAGGCAAAGTGCCTCAGCACACTCTTTCAGTACCCATGGTGAGATCCCATCTGGACCAACAGCCTTTCTAACATCCAGATCCAGCAGGTGTCTCTTGACCTCCTCTCTCGTAATTTCGAACTCCTCCAAGGCCGCCTGGTTTACCTCCCTTTCTCCTAGCACAGTGACCTCACCCTGTTCTATTGTGAAGACCTCCTGGAACCTCTTGTTGAGTTCTTCACACACCTCTCTGTCATTCTCTGTATACCTGTCCTCGCCTGTTCTAAGTTTCAATACCTGTTCTTTCACTGTTGTTTTCCTTCTGATGTGACTGTGGAGTAGCTTTGGTTCGGTCTTGGCTTTGTTTGCTATATCATTTTCAAAATTTTTCTCTGCTTCTCTTCTCACCCTGACGTACTCATTCCTGGTTCTCTGGTATCTCTCTCTGCTTTCTGGTGTTCTGTTATTCCGGAAGTTCCTCCACGCCTTTTTGTTCAGTTTCTTCGCTTCCATACATGCCCTATTATACCATGGATTCTTCTGTTGCTTCTCGGATTTTTCCCTTTGGGCCGGGATGAACCTGTTTACTGCCTCCTGACACTTTTGGGTAACATAGTCCATCATACCCTGTACAGACTTGTCTCTGAGGTCTGTGTCCCAAGGTATTTCACTTAGGAAACTTCTCATCTGTTCATAATTCCCCTTTCGGTATGCCAGCCTTTTGATTCCTAGTTCTTTTTGGGGGGAGATAAGTCCTAGCTCTACCAGGTACTCAAAGTTCAATACACTGTGGTCACTCATTCCCAAGGGCGCTTCCATCTTAACTTCCCTTATATCCCATTCATTTAGGGTAAATATCAAATTAAGCATTGCTGGTTCATCTTCTCCTCTCATTCTTGTTGGTTCTTTGGTGTGCTGGCTTAGAAAGTTTCTTGTTGCCACGTCCAGCAGCTTAGCTCTCCATGTTTCTGGTCCTCCATGCGGGTCTCTGTTCTTCCAATCTATCTATCCATGGTTGAAGTCTCCCATAATTAGTAGTCCAGATCCATTCCTGCTAGCAACAGAAGCTGCTCTTTCTATTATGTTAATGGTGGCCATGTTGTTTCTATCATATTCCTGTCTAGGTCTTCTGTCATTTGGTGGTGGATTATATATGACTGCGACTATAATTTTTTTCCCTCCATTTGTTACAGTACCTGCTATGTAGTCACTGAAACCTTCGCAGCCCTGAATATCCATCTCCTCAAAATCCCAGCCTTGTCTTACCAACAGAGCTACACCACCCCCACCTCTTCCTTCCCTCTCTTTCCTCATAACATAATAGTCCTGTGGGAACACTGCATTTGTTATCATTTTCGTGATCTTTGTTTCTGTGAGGGCTATTATGTCTGGGTTTTCCTCTAGTACCAGTTCTCCACGCTCATTTGCTTTATTTGTAATTCCATCTATGTTTGTGTACATCGCTTTGAGGCTCACTTTCTTCTGTCCCTTCTCAAATCGCTTCCTTGGTGAGTGTTCTGCTGGTGGGGGAGGCTGTTCCATGGGTGTGAGGACCTGTGAGGTGGATAACAAGGTCTCAGAGGATACTGGGATGAGGGGCGGGGGATCCAGTGAAGGGGGAGGGACAGGGAGGGTATGGGGTGAAAGGGGAGGGAGGACGGGAAGGAAAGGGGGGTAGGGAGGACTCGGGAGGAGGGGAGGGGTAGAAGGGTGGGGATTGGGTGTGGGGGGGAGGGAGATTTTGCTGAACATTTGAGTGGGGGCAGGGAGGGTTTGGGGTAGGGGGATTTTCTATGCAGTGGAGGGAGACGGGGTTGTCCTCCCTTCTGGTGTTACTGGGTAGCTGGTTGTGGGTTCCCCCCTCGCCTCTGGGGGTGTTGGGTTGGGAGCTGTGACTTCCTGGTTTTCCCCTCTCGCCCTGCGCCTCTTCCTTGCTTCTGCCGCCACGGCTCTCTCCTCCCTTGTCATGTCTCTCTGGAGGAATACATTTTTTTATTTTCCCACGTTTTTCAGGGAGCTCTTCCTTGATAGGATCTTCTCCTTTGTGTTCTCGTTTGCAAACACTATCTTTATCATTCGGTCTCGGTCTTTGTTGTACCGGCCTAGCCTGAAAACCTTCTCAATGCTATGCTCAGCCCCTTCCATGTCTAGTGCCTTTAGTACTTCCTGCTCCTTAATACCCACAGCAACCACTGATCTGTTCCTTTCCAGCAGTTGGCTAGTGGAGCGTGCCGCCTCCTGCGAGGTGGCTGCTTTCATGGCCACCTCCATCACTGCAGTCATTACTTCAGAGTTATTTTTTTTTAGTATTTCCGCAAATGTTGCTTTTATTGTGGCATTCTCACCCAGAAAACTATTACCACCTTCTCCCTGGGTGGTTTTCTGATTTTCAGCCTCGATACCATTTTCTTTGAGGGCTCTAATCTCCTCCTTTGCTGCTGTCATCTCTCTTTTCAGGTATCTTATTTCGTTCTTCATTTCCTGCATCATTTCTTGCATCTCACTCTTGATGTCCTCCAGAAACTGGGCGAACATTTCCTTCATCTCGTCACCTTGGCTCTTTCCTGTTCCCCTGGGACCTCTGGCTGCCATGCTTGACCCTGTTGGGATGGGGGAGGGAGAGAGAGAGAGAGAGGAAGAGAGAGAGAAAGAGAGAGAGAGAAAGGGAGTGATAAAGGGAGAGATAAATGGGTGGGTGGGGGGGATCCGACCCTTCCACTGAAGTGATAAGAAAGTAGAAGGGGAGGGGGGGGGGGAGGAGATGGAGAGAGAGGTGGGAGGGAGAGAGAGGAGAGGGAGAGAGTGGGTGAGGGAGAGAGCGGGTGAGGGAGAGAGCGGGTGAGGGAGAGAGCGGGTGAGGTGTGTGTGTGTGTGGGCAGAGAGGGAGGGGGAAGGAAAGAGAGGGAGGGAGAGGGGGAGGGAGGGAGAGAGGGAGGGAGAGAGAGAGGGAGAGAGAGAGGGAGGGAGGGAGAGAGAGAGAGAGAGAGAGAGAGAGAGAGAGAGAGAGAGAGAGAGAGAGAGAGAGAGAGAGAGAGAGAGAGAGAGAGAGAGAGAGAGAGAGAGAGAGAGAGCAGGAGAGAGAGAGAGAGAGCAGGAGAGAGATAGTGGGAGAGGGAGAGAGGGAGTGGGAGAGAGGGAGAGTGGGGAGGGGAAGAGTGCGTGTATGGGCGATGCGGGGGACTGGGGGTGGGGGGGGAGATGGCGACTAAGTCAGGTCAGGTCCGATGGTGCAGTCAAGATGGGGGGGGGGGGGATAGTAAGGTCCTATCCCAGATGCCTTTTCCCCTGACTGGACAATTGTGTGTGTGTGTGTGTGTGTGTGCACGCGTGTGTGTGTCTGTTTTAGCGTGTGCACACTTGTGTGCGTGTATGTGTCAAGATATCCCTTATGCGTTACCTCTGCCTAAATGAGCCACTCTGAGATTTTTAAATATATATGATATCCTGAACGAGAATTTGATAATCTTTTACCTCAATCTGTACACCTGATTAATTGACCAGAGAGGGGTACATACCAGTCTGCCTCCCGCTCACACAACCAGATGAGCGATGTATGATGACGATGGTTATCCGTCGTTGTCTCCCACTAGGTGATTCACTAAGTGCTGGTAGATTGATGAGTTCGTTCTTCTCTTTCAACACAAAGCTCTGGAGTCAGTCACTGTATCGTTATGTGACAGTTCACTAATTCACTGTACCACTGATCACACACACTGATGTGTGTGTGTGTGTGTGTGTGTGTGTGTGTGTGTGTGTGTGTGTGTGTGTGTGTGTGTGTGTGTGTGTGTGTGTGTGTGTGTGTGTGTGTGTGTGTGTGTGTGTATGTGTGTGTGTGTGTTTATTGTGGGGGTGGCACAGTGGGGGGGGGGGGGTTAACAGGTGAAGGGATGGAGGGAGAGGGAGAGATGGAGTGAAAGGGAGAGGAGGAGTGAAGGGGAGTGAAAGGGAGGGAGAGTGAGAAGTAGGCAGAGAGGAAGAGAGGAAGGAGGGCAATCAGGTGGGTGAGGTATGGAGGATCAGTCCCTGGGGTGAGAGGTGAGGTTGGCGGTAGGCTGGTTTGTGCGTTCGTGTGTGTGTGTGTGTGTGTTTACACTGGCGTGTTATGGTGAGGAGGGGGGGTAGGTCTAGTCAGTGGCGGTGTAATGAAACACACAGGTGAGAGAAACTAGTACCAAGCTGAGGCTCTTGAGCTTCTTTTTCGTATTTTAATTAACTTATGTTCAAAGCTTATTACTATATAAAAAACACTGTACACCTTGTATGACTGACTTTGAGAGGCACTCACCTCCGAGTAAGCATCCCACAGCACAATTAGGTGATTTATAAAGCGATGTCCGCCTTAATTGTTGACGTCCCCGCCAGAGGTCCTCCCACGTGGTGGTCCAAGCTCTTCCCGTCTCAGGCCTCTGGTGCCACCGTCTTGCCACAATCTCATTCTTTTTCAATTTTTTTTCTTATCCAAAGTTATAGGAATTCACTATGTTGCGTTATCACTGCGTTGCTGTACCTTTCATATGACCAAAAACTATGTTTTGGGCTCACTAGTACGTAAATATCCCGAGAATATTGAAGTAATTCGCGGACCGCCGTCCTACACTTGTCGTCCGTCCTATTCTGTGTCTAGCACTCTAGCATTGCAGTATGGCAGGAAACTGGTAGTATGGCAGGCAGACCGGTAATATGGCAGGCAGACCGACAGTATGGCAGGCAGACCGACAGTATGGCAGGCAGACCGACAATGTGGCAGGCAGACCGGTAGTATGACAGGCAGACCGGTAGTATGGCAGGCAGACCGACAGTATGGCAGGCAGACCAACAGTATGGCAGGCAGACCGGTAGTATTGCAGGCAAACCGACAGTATGGCAGGCAGACGGACAGTATGGCAGGCAGACCGACAGTATGGCACGCAGTCCGGTAGTATGACAGGCAGACTCACATTATGGCAGGCAGACCGACAGTATGGCAGGCAGACCGACAGTATGGCAGGCAGACCGACAGTATGGCAGGCATAACCAGTAGTATGGCAGGGAGACCGACAGTATGGCAGACCGACAGTATGGCAGGCAGACCGATAGTGTGGCAGGCAAACCGACAGTATGGCAGGCAGACCGACATTATGACAGGCAGACCGGTAGTATGGCAAGAAGACCGACAGTATGGCAGGCAGATCGACAGTATGGCAGGCAGATCGACAATATGGCAGGCAGACCGACAGTATGGCAGGCAGACCGACAGTATGGCAGGCATAACCAGTAGTATGGCAGGGAGACCGACAGTATGGCAGGCATAACCAGTAGTATGGCAGGGAGACCGACAGTATGGCAGGCATAACCAGTAGTATGGCAGGGAGACCGACAGTATGGCAGACAGACCGACAGTATGGCAGGCTGACCGGTAGTATGGCTGGCAGACCTACAGTAGGGCAGGCAGACCGACAGTATGGTAGGAAGATCGAAAGTATGGCAGGGAGGCCGACATTATGGCAGGCAGGTCGACAATATGGCAGGCAGACCGACAGTATGGTAGGCAGACCGGTAGTATGGCAGGCAGACCGACTTTATGGCAGGCTTACCGTCAGTATGGCAGACAGACCAACAGTATGGCAGGCAGACCGACAGTATGGCAGGCAGACCGACAGTATGGCAGGCAGACCGACAGTATGGCAGACAAACCGGTAGTATGGCAGGCAGACCGACAGTATGGCAGGCAGACCGGTAGTATGGCAGGCAGACCGACAGTATGGCAGGCAGGCCGACAATATGGCAGGCAAACCGATAGTATGGCAGGCAGAAAGACAATATGGCAGGCAAACCGATAGTATGGCAGGCAGACCGACAGTATGGCAGGCAGACCGACAGTATGACAGGCAGACCGACAGAATGGCAGGCAGACCGACAGTATGGCAGGCAGACCGACAGTATGGCAGGCAGACCGACAGTATGGCAGGCAGACCGGTAGTATTGCAGGCAGTCCGATAGTATGGCAGGCAGACCGATATTACGGCAGGCAGACCGACAGTATGGCTGGCAAACCGGTAATATGGCAGGCAGACCGACAGTATGGCTGGCAGACCGACAGTATGGCAGGCAGACCGACAGTACGGCAGGCAAACCGGTAGTATGGCAGGCAGACCGGTAGTATGGCAGGCAGACCGACAGTACGGCAGGCAGGCCGACAGTATGGCAGGCTGACCGACAGTATGGCAGGCAGACCAACAGTATGGCAGGCAGACCGACAGTACGGCAGGCAGACCAACAGTATGGCAGGCAGACCAACAGTATGGCAGGCAGACCGACAGTTTAGCAGGCAGACCGACAGAATGGCAGGTAGACCGACAGTACGGCAGGCAGACCGGTAGTATGGCAGGCAGACCGGTAGTATGGCAGGCAGACCGACAGTATGGCAGGCAGACCGACAGTATGGCTGGCAAATTGGTAGTATGGCAGGCAGACCGACAGTATGGCAGGCAGACCGACAGTATGGCAGGCAAACCGGTAGTATGCCTGGCAGACCTACAGTAGGGCAGGCAGACCGACAGTATGGTAGGAAGATCGAAAGTATGGCAGGGAGGCCGACATTATGGCAGGCAGGTCGACAATATGGCAGGCAGACCGACAGTATGGTAGGCAGACCGGTAGTATGGCAGGCAGACCGACTTTATGGCAGGCTTACCGTCAGTATGGCAGACAGACCAACAGTATGGCAGGCAGACCGACAGTATGGCAGGCAGACCGACAGTGTGGCAGACAAACCGGTAGTATGGCAGGCAGACCGACAGTATGGCAGGCAGACCGGTAGTATGGCAGGCAGACCGACAGTATGGCAGGCAGGCCGACAATATGGCAGGCAAACCGATAGTATGGCAGGTAGAAAGACAATATGGCAGGCAAACCGATAGTATGGCAGGCAGACCGACAGTATGGCAGGCAGACCGACAGTATGACAGGCAGACCGACAGAATGGCAGGCAGACCGACAGTATGGCAGGCAGACCGACAGTATGGCAGGCAGACCGACAGTATGGCAGGCAGACCGGTAGTATTGCAGGCAGTCCGATAGTATGGCAGGCAGACCGATATTACGGCAGGCAGACCGACAGTATGGCTGGCAAACCGGTAATATGGCAGGCAGACCGACAGTATGGCTGGCAGACCGACAGTATGGCAGGCAGACCGACAGTACGGCAGGCAAACCGGTAGTATGGCAGGCAGACCGGTAGTATGGCAGGCAGACCGACAGTACGGCAGGCAGACCGACAGTATGGCAGGCAGACCGACAGTATGGCAGGCAGACCAACAGTATGGCAGGCAGACCGACAGTACGGCAGGCAGACCAACAGTATGGCAGGCAGACCAACAGTATGGCAGGCAGACCGACAGTTTAGCAGGCAGACCGACAGAATGGCAGGTAGACCGACAGTACGGCAGGCAGACCGGTAGTATGGCAGGCAGACCGGTAGTATGGCAGGCAGACCGACAGTATGGCAGGCAGACCGACAGTATGGCTGGCAAATTGGTAGTATGGCAGGCAGACCGACAGTATGGCAGGCAGACCGGTAGTATGGCAGGCAAACCGACAGTATGGCAGGCAGACCGGTAGTATGGCAGGCAAACCGACAGTATGGCAGGCAGACCGGTAGTATGGCAGGCAAACCGGTAGTGTAGCAGGCAGACCGGTAGTATGGAAGGCAGACAGGTTGTATGTCAGGCAGACCAACAGTATGGCAGGCAAACCGGTAGTATGGCAGGCAGACCGACAGTATGGCAGGCAAACCGGTAGTATGGCAGGCAGACCGACAGTATGGCAAGGAAGCCGGCAGTATGGCAGGCAGACCGACAGTATGGCAGGCAGACCTACAGAATGGCAGACACGATGTCAGGTAGCACGGCAGATTAGCAGGCAGGCCAGGATAGAAGCCAGTCTGACTCGAAGGATGGCCGGCAGGCAGGCAGGTAGCCTGACAGGCAGGATAGCAGGTCGCAGGGCAAGCAGGCTGGCAGGCAAGCCGGCAGGATAGGAAGGTGCCAGGCAAGATGGCAGGCAAGCCGGAAGGATAGGAAGGTGGCAGGCAAGATGGCAGGATAGGAAGGTGGCAGGCAAGATGGCAGGCAAGCCGGCAGGATAGGAAGGTGGCAGGCAAGATGGCAGGCAAACCGGCAGGATGGCATGTCGGAGGGCAAGGAGGATGGCATACTAGCCGGCCGGCAAGATAGCAAGCTGGCAGGCAGGCTGCCAGGCAAGCCGGCAGGATAGCAAACTAGCAGGCAGGCTGGCATGCAGGTTGTGATAGGTGGGAGGGACTTGTGGTCAAGAGGGTCAGTAACCACAAAGGGACGCCCTGGTTGTGCCTGAGCCTTGAGTATACCACAGAGACACTGTTAAACAAAACAGCCTGGGCAGTATAAGCAGGATGTGTCAGGAGCTGTTGGGGACCCTGAGGACGGGTTGGATCATGCACACTGATAACCCGCCGAACACACATCGAGTCTACGTCGTTGCTACAACATTCGAACAAGTTTTAACACCTCTTAACCAGTTATAACAACAATATATCAAGTTGTAATAACGTTCTAATACGACATAAACACGTTAACCCAAGATGTAACAACTTTATTACAACTTGTAACAAGCGGAAAATAGAGGCAGTTACGGTTTGTGTTTCAGGGGAATGCTCAATATGTGACATAGACTGGCAAGCTGTCATTATACACACTAATAATATTCAGTATATGACATAGACTGTCAGACTGTAATCATGTACACTAATAATGCTCAGTATTTGACGTAGACTTTCAGGCTGTCATCATACACATGAATAATGCTCAGTATATGATGTAGACTGTCATCACACACAATAATAATGTTCAGTATATGACGTAGACTGCCATCATACACATTAATAATGCTCAGTATATGAAGCCGACTGTCAGGTTCTCATGCACAGTAATTATGGTCCAGAGCACTGTGTTCAACATGGGCGATATGTTCCATTAACCTGACATGAGTTATAATTAGTTCATGGCCCGGTAAGTCTCCATGATATTCCCCAGTGATATTATTGCCAAGAGTCTATAAACTTGTGTAGTTAAGATAATTGATTGCTAATTACCTCGAAGCACCATGTATCTCCCCGTGACAACTGGGACATATTTAGAAATACCCTCTGAACAGGACTGGCTCCTGTTTAAATTCTGTAATTGTCATGTATTTCACCATTTAATTCAAATTTGTTTGCATCAGGAAGAATTGTTTTCAGATCTACATTTGTTTCATTATAGAGCTTGTACGTTATGATACTGACATATTTACTGATATAAATAAATGTAATAAAATAAAAAGCAACATAATGAAATTATGCTAATCAGGTATTCCTCCTGATACAGGAACAGAAAGTGCAAAACTTCTTTGTCTTCATTAAGTATCGGCCACACACGAGAAGCGTGAAGTGTAACTAGGTCTTTATCTAAATATTTTGTTTTCAGTTCACCATATTCGCTTGCCAGAACATTCATGTTGTCAATCTCTCCACGAACACGAAAAATTGTGCTGGCAATTTTTTTTCACCTCACAAGCGGTCAGTCTTTTCCAGGGATAGCTACAGTAACAACATCACCTTCCTTAAATTCGCAAATCCACCATAAGCCATTTTGTACTTGGCTCTCTTTCGTTCCATGATTTTCATCACCAGCGACTTCTACCAGATCTGACCAGTGATCAGAACAATAACAAACTCTGTCTTCAGACAACACACAGTCCCACTGTTTAAGTCCCTTAATATGCTAAACATAACTCACTCCACACATTCCCATGTGTTATCTCCATGTACAAAACCTTGTTCCTTAATTTTAATCTTGATCTGAAACTTGACATTGATAAGTGTAATAAAACCGATGAGCACAATACAAGAAAAATAATATTTCTTTGATATCCCCAAAGTCAGACTAAATCTGTGCAAACACTCCACGCAAATATAAGTGCCCAGTCTTTGGAACTCACTCCCTGGCGAATTAAAAAATTGTCCAACCCATGCCCTGTTCCAAAGTAAAACCAAAAAGTACCTGATTTCATTTTCATAGTTTCCTACCTTTTGCTTCAAACTCACACTGCATCTTATACTACCCACTTCCCCAATATTTGTACTTAAGACTTATCCTTACTAAGTACTTACTATCCTTACTTAAGTACTTATCCTTACCTGTATAATCACCTCTGACAACTTATATTGTAGTCATTTTTCAATATACAACCTTGCTACAATGAACCTCTTTATCTTACCTAATATGTTAGATTAAGGACCTGCCTGAAAAGCTATGTATGTTAGTAGGCTTTGTATGAATGTCAAAATACCAATCTTAGGTAATCTCATCAACCCATTGTCTTCTTGCAAAAAAAAAAATATTTTCAAAATATATACATTAATGACAAAATTATGATGAAATAACATATATTAAGGTTTATGATTAATGTAAGAATGGCTTTACTTGTGTATGGCATTCCCTGACTTGACGCCTTCTTTTAATAATTACTTGCTTATTGCTGACATATAATCTGACTGTTTCAGCCATAATATGCATAGACATTGATCCTGCGACAAAATTAACATACATATAAATCTTTACTTCTGTTTTGAGTGTTAAAGCGACTTCAGTTTTATAAGTTAAGTTCTTTCTGTATAAAATGATGATAGAGTGCAATTAAGGTATCATTGCAACTTTATAGGAAATCGTTATATGCTAAATACATCTTGGTTCTTATATATGAAATATTTACATTCGACATTTGAAAACAAAGTTTATATGTGTTTTTAATAAAATATAAAATATTTATGTTTATCAACGCTTCTCTGTGAATTACATAATTTATCAGTATTGTGCAGCCTGTGATCCCCGCTTGGCTGGACACTGATGCCTAGGTAGTTTTCATGGGTCCGGACACCAGCGATGGGGTGGTATTATTTATTTAACTGTATATTTGCTTTCACTTAAGATATATATTCCTTGAAATATTGTCACATTAATGTCTACATCTGTCTTTCTTCTGACATATAGATTTTTAAGGTTAATTAGCATATATGCAAATTAAATACACAATTTAATGATGGGTGTGCATGGCTTCATACTCCCTGACCTAGCCAACAAGTAACTATAAAAATGCATATATCTTCGTTTTCCCTACAGTTATAGTTATGACAAAGGATTTAAAATGGAGCGTATATTTCTGCCTTCTGATGACATCAAAAACTTTTGTTTATTACAATATCTAGATAAACTTATAATTGATCTCCAAAAGATCTTTCCTCTACCAGTAAGATCTAATCTCTGTGATTAATACGAAAAAACGACTATATCTCTGCTTTTTTTAATAGCATATACATAATAAGCTTCATTTGTGAATTTCTATTAAACAATACATATTTCCAATATATCAGAGAGCGTGTAGGGTTCAGTGTTCCATGCGGGAAGAGACATAGGAGATTTTACATAAGTACACGACATAGTAGTTTGAGTAGCGAACACATTCCAACAAATAGCGATTAGTATCGATAGTAACAAAACTAATGTCCTAAGGAGTCCATTTAACTTCAAGACATGGATTTTTAAATAAATCTTAAATGTATTCTGGCTAGTTATGTTAGATATTATTTAAAATATGCATTCTATTTGTTATTATCTTAAATTAAATTTGCGATAATTTGAACAGAGAAGTGCAACGACTGGATCACTAAGGACAGAAGGCTGATATGCCAGCAAATCGCTCCACAACATTGTCGCTTGGACCATCTACTTCCTTTGAAGGAAGTAGATGGTTCAAGGAAGTATTTACTTCTTATTTCATTATAAAATAATATTATTTCAGAGTAAAAATATGTTTTCTCATATTCTGCCTTCAGCACTAGCATTATAGTGAGTACACATACTATATTTCGTCATTACCTACGTAATGCTAGAATGCTTTGGGTCGTTAGATCGACAGCATCTCTAAGAAATGGAGCGAGTGGCCCTCATAAAAATGTAATATCATAAAGCCAGTAATAACATCTCCCAGTGGTGAATGAATCGTACACTTGTAATCTGACACACTGAGCTCGATCAACTCAAAACAGGATTGATGATTTTCCAAGAGTCAACGAACCCCATTTTTTTTCTCAAACAAATTTCTATAAACACTGGTTGACACACCGGTACCCCCCCCCCCCCCTCCCTCCTCGCCTGGTATATGCAATGTATGCTATTGTTATGATCCCAGGTAGCTGAGAAACGAGTCTACCTTGAGAGTTATTCTGCAAGACCTGACCCAAATAAGAGCTCAAAGAAATATAGACATTGAGATACATACGTAAAATAATTGGTTAGGTTTGATAAATAGTTTAAGAGTCTGAGCAGTGATCAAGAATATAAGTAAATGACTTAACATGAGATGTGGAGCAGTTTGCTAGAAGTGTCAAGATCGCTTCTGGAGGGCTTTGACCCCCACTTGAGCACCAGACAGCGTGAGGGGAAGCCGCACCTCGTGTGAGCTCCTGTTAGAGAAGAACCCCCTAGTTGATATACCTTCAAGAGAAAGGAAGTGTGCAGACGTTTCAGCTGTGGAATCAAGCTGGGAATGTGTGGTCTCAAGTCCTGGACGGCAAGAAGAGTTGTGAAGACGCCCAGAGACTTTTTTTGGGCAGCCGTGGGAGCACCCTGGTCGGGCGACATCGAGAGGGAGAGCGCCCTGCAGGAAACCTTATTGAGGTAAGCCCAAATTTAACTAGTTAATAGTGATTGCCTATAGTTGGTCGTGTGCCCAGCGACAGTAGCGAATGTTTAGTGATATATTAAACATGTTTTGATAAGGCAGCAGGCCAAAATAAGAGAGTAAAGATGGAGGAACGTCCTGGAGGGCGGAGCAACGTCTGTCCCCTCTGAGCGCTTGTGGGTGACCGAGGGAGGATTAGCTCCACAGGAGCTGTCCAGCCGCGGCAGGCGGAGGAACCACCCAGCAGGAGGTGGAAAATGGCTTCCTCCTCGATGGGGGAAGTCCGTCCTCATAACATGTAGAAAGCAGAGTGATGTTGGGTGGAAGCCTTAATTGTATGGTTTATTTTGTTTGTGTTTATAGGGAAACATTTTTATTAGCATGTAAATGGGTTGTAGGTTTGTCCTGAGGAAGAAGTTGATGAGAGTGCTTGGAGGCCAGAGGAGAAGTTAATGAGTGGAACTTCAAGGCCGTAGGAGTGGATATTGGACCCTGTGGAAGAGCAGAGCTCCATAGTGAGGAGGTGGATCTCAAACTGTGGGAAGAGGAGGAGCGAAGGGAAGATTCACGTGTTTCTATGATACCAGTGGTGAAGCACCATTGCTGTTAAGGAAGACTTCATGGTGTAGCAGCCGGAAGAGCTGTAGAGGACCCTGGTAGACAATTCTATGAGGACCTGAAGGTGTTCAGGGTGGAGATCCTCTGTTTGTAGAGAAGAGATTCTTAGTAATTACTTATAGAGAGTCGGTAGAGCGTTTGAGTGTCATTGGCGTGCAAGACGCAGTGGAAGGTGGGTGAATGGTCATTTTTGTATCGAGGAACATTTGATTAATGTTTATAGTGTTACTGCAATAGCATTTAGTTACTGCATTTTCCTTGTGTACATTTTGTGTATATTTATATATGTTCTAGGACTAACCGGGTGATTGGTTATCATTTACGTATGGTGAAGTTTATAGTGCTGTAGTATATGACAAGATTTAACTCACCTAATGAGGTTGATAGCATAAGTTGCGAGCCAGGTGTTGGATTACCACTTGAGATAAGCAGCTGATAGAGTCCCGATGGGATTGGGTGCAACCTGATTGCAATAGCATAGAGTGTTGGAGTTATTATTGAATCTTGTGAATGTTTGTATATGTTCTCTGAGTATTAAATGTTTATAACTGTAAGGTGTTTGCCCTTATCCTAGTGAGGCTTCGCAGAAAATAGAAAAGAGAGAGAGAGAGAGAGAGAGAGAGAGAGAGAGAGAGAGAGAGAGAGAGAGAGAGAGAGAGAGAGAGAGAGAGAGAGAGAGAGAGAAGGG